>NC_091224.1:2358444-2595944 GCF_040958095.1 Procambarus clarkii
TTACAACAGTTTTTAATGAGGTGAAAACAAACTTTCAACACAATATAGAACATGAAATATTGGGTAATATTGGGTAAAGTTAAAGGGGAAGAATGGAAGTAAATGCAAAGGGCCTATTGGCGCATATTTCTTGATGCTTCTATATTGGAGCGGAGTCTTGAAGTGGGTAGAATGTAGTTGTGCATTAATTGGCTGTTGATTGCTGGTGTTGACTTCTTAATGTGTAGTGCCATGCAGATATCAAGCCGCCTGCTATCGCTGTATCTATCAATGATTTCCGTGTTTTTTGTTAAGACCTCTCTGGTGATGGTCTGGTTGTGGGAAGAGATTATATGTTCCTTAATGGAGCCCTGTTGCTTATGCATCGTTAATCGCCTGGAAATAGATGTTGTTGTCTTGCCTATATACTGAGTTCTTTGAGGCTTACAGTCCCCAAGTGGGCATTTGAAGGCATAGACGACATTGGTCTCTTTCAAAGCGTTCTGCTTTGTGTCTGGAGAGTTTCTCATGAGTAGGTTGGCAGTTTTCTTGGTTTTATAGTAAATCGTCAATTGTATCTTCTGATTTTTGTCTGTAGGGATAACGTTCCTATTAACAACATCTTTCAGGACCCTTTCCTTCGTTTTATGAGCTGTGGAAAAGTAGTTCCTGTAAAATAGTCAAATAGGGGGTACAGGTGTTGTGTTAGTTGTCTCTTCAGAGGTTGCATGGCGTTTCACCTTCCTTCTTATGATGTCTTCAACGAAACCATTGGAGAAAACGTTGTTGACTAGGACCTGCCTTACCCTACAGAGTTCTTCATCGACTTGCTTCCATCCTCAGCTGTGGCTGAGAGCATGGTCGACATAAGTGTTTACAACACTCCTCTTGTACCTGTTTGGGCAGTCACTGTTGGCATTGAGGCACATTCCTATGTTTGTTTCCTTAGTGTAGACTGCAGTGTGGAAACCTCCGCTCCTTTCCATGACTGTTACATCTAGAAAGGGCAGCTTCCCATCCTTCTCCATCTCGTAAGTGAAACGCAACACAGAATTCTGCTCAAATGCCTCCTTCAGCTCCTGCAGATGTCTGACATCAGGTATCTGTGTAAAAATGTCATCAACATACCTGCAGTATATGGTCGGTTTCAAGTTCATGTCGACTAAGCCCTTTTGTTCGATGGTACCCATGTAGAAGTTCGCAAACAGGACACCTAGGGGAGAACCCATAGCGACCCCATCTACTTGCTTATACATGTGCCCATCTGGGCTCAAGAAGGGTGCCTCTTTAGTACAAGCTTGGAGTGGTTACCTTAGAATGTTTTCTGGTATGTCAAGAGGAGTACAGGCTGGATCACGATACACTCTGTCCACTATCATCCGGATTGTTTCGTCCACAGGTACGTTGGTAAACAGTGATTCTACGCCCAACGAGGCTCTTATCCCTGTGGCCTGTGTTCCCCGCAGTAAGTCAACAAATTTCTTTGGAGACTTCAGGGTGAAGGCGCAAGGGGCATAAGGAGTCAGCAAGCCGTTGAGTCGCTTCGCCAGTCTGTACGTAGGTGTGGGTATCTGGCTGATGATTGGCCGAAGTGGGTTTCCAGGCTTGTGTGTCTTGACATTTCCATACGCATACCTAGGTTTGCTGGGTATGCGTATGTCGTCCTGTTGGACGACATATTCGACTTGTAGACACAAAAGAAGGTCACCACCAAAGACACCTTACAAGCAGAACTTATTGCAGAAGGAGGAAAAATTCGAGGCAACTACAGAAGCACCATACTGTCCCCCGAGCTCAAAGCGGGAGCTAAGAGCCTTCGTGAGAACAAGGAGATAGTCGTCAGGAGAGGTGACAAGTCGCCCACTATACGTCATTCTTTAAAAAGACGAATATCTGGCGAAAATGAACCTCATGCTCTCTGACCAAACTAAATTCCAAAAGATAACGAAGAACACTACAGGCGAATTGAAAACAAATGTTAAGAGATTGATCCAAACTGTGAACGCCAAGAAATCCAGACTCCACCTGCTAAAGATTATTGGGGAATACAAACCTGGGTATGCGTATGGAAATGTCAAGACACACAAGCCTGGAAACCAACTTCGGCCAATCATCAGCCAGATATGGTACAAAAGTTTTGGATGAGGTGACAAACACAAGACAGAACACGAAACAATGGGTATAAATTGGATAAGCGAACATATGAATGGAAGTAACTGCAGAAGGTCTATTGGCCCATACTTCCTCTTGCTGCTTCCATATTAGTTCGGGGTCTTGAAGTAGGTAGAATTAAAGTTGTACATTAATTGGCTGTTGATTGCGGGTGTTGACTTTTTGGTGTGTAGTGCCTTGCTGATGTCAAGCCGCCTCCTCTCGCCATACCTATCGATGATTTCTGCGTTGTTTGTTAATATTTCTCTGGTGATGGTTTGGCTGTGAGAAGAGATTATGTGTTCCTTGATGGCTCCATGTTGCTTATGCATTGTTAGTCGCGTAGAAATAGACGTTGTTGTCTTGCCTATTTACTGAGTTCTTTGGGGCTTACAGTCCCCGAGTGGGCATTTAAGGCATAGACGACGTTGGTCTCCTTCAAAGCGTTTTATATATATATATATATATATATATATATATATATATATATATATATATATAGTTTGTAAATCACAAAGATATTAAGACGTGATGAACAATGTGTCAAACCAAGAAGGATGGATGAGTTAGGCTTAAGACTCATAAGCCTAATTATTCCCACGAGGCCTATCGTCAGTTCTGTGGGAGCCATTTCTTACAAGCTTTCTAAATGGCTCACCAAAATCCTGGCCTCATTGTTAGGAACTATTTCCTCTTCTCATTTGACCAATTTTATTGAATTAATAAAAGTAAAAATGTTCCAATCAATCCTGATGTCAAGTTAATCAGTTGGGACTTTTGTCCTTTGTTTACTAAGGTTCCGGTTGATGATATTCTTGGTTACCTTGCTCATTAATTAATGAACCGTGAATTACCTCTGCCTGCTGATATAATGCGTCAATCTCATTAAGCTGTGTATAAAAGAATGTAAATTTTATTTTAGTAATGAGTTTTATTTTCAGTCTTTTGGAATGGCAATATGGAAACCTTTATCTTTAATTCTGATGATAGTTTTACTAGGAAAATGATTCTGAGTGAAGTAAAATTAGATCTCATTAAATGGCTGAATGAAAGCAGTCTTATTAGCTACGCTCTTTGGGGTATGGAGAGGGGTTACGATTGCTAGCATCTAGATGAACACCTCTAGGAAAAACCTTTATCGACATTGCTTTCAAACTTTTACATGGAATTTCTCGAAAATAAATTTGTTTCAACTTTTGAAAACATCTTTTCAACTGTTTTTTAAACTACTTATAACAACTTTTAATACAACATTTGCAAGACCACTATGGGCTCACCATAGCCCGTGATACTTAGAACTTTTGTTTCCAGTATCTGAATCTAAAACAACAGCAACAACCCAGCAGGCAGATTACTCCTGGTGGTCTCTGGGGCTGTACACATCTCCTCCTTCACTCCACGTGGTCTGACTACGACGGTGACGGTGGTGGTGCAGCCTAGTGTACACAGTGTATAGTCATCCTTCTTGTTTTCTAAAGTAACGTATATATTAAGTTTTGTTTTGTGTGTCAGCCAAGTTTTCAGGAATTGTTATTTTGTTTTGAATAATATTATCATATGTAAAGGCTTTAATTATTTATGTTTGTTTATTCCTGCAACAATCACACTGCAAAGATCTTTAGCAGTTTTATTTACTTTGTTTTAGTTTGTTTTAATTATTTTGTTTTAGTGTTTAGTGTTTAGTGTTAGTTTGTTTTAGTGTTTTGTGATCGTCAATTGCATATATATATATATATATATATATATATATATATATATATATATATATATATATATATATATATATAAACTAGCAGTACCCGGCCACGCTTTGCTGTGGCTCATGCGTTGCTGAGCTACATTAATCTTCCCTGTCCCTCAGTCCTCCCCACCATTCCCCCCCCCCCTCACCCATCTCTTCGGCCTCCCAACCATTCCCCACTCCACCATCCTCTCTTCCTTCCCACCATGCCCCACTCCCCTGTCCCTTTGTCCTCCCCACCATTCTCCCTTCCCCCATCCCCTCGTCCCCACCATCCCAAACTTCCCCGTCCCCTCGTCCTTTGCCACAATTACCCCCTCCCCTGTCCCCTCGTCCTCCCCACCATCTCTCACTTCCGTTACTTCGTCATCCCCACCATTCCCCACTCTCTTGTCCGATGCCTTCCCAAATGGTCTGATGTTCCCATCAGAAAATTGGGAATATCAAGTGATCTGTTGTTCCCATCACTAAAATATAAGAAAACAGTTAAAAAATGAAATGAAACTAGGAAAAAAAAAACTATACTCACGAAATGAATGGTATGGTAAACAACACAGCTATATTCCAACGCAATTCACACAAAATAATTAAATAAAAATAAAAATAAATAATAATCTATGAAAATTAAATTTATCAATGCAATCGGAAACGTTGAGATGGAATTGTAACATTTAGTATAGCAGGTGTGTTTCTCTTACATGCAACAGATGGCGCTGGTTTTCAAGAAAAGCATAGTTTTACCTGTCACAAGTGTGGCATCTATACTTATTCTTACGAAATGAACGGTATGGTAAACAACACAGCTCAATTCCAACACAATGGCACACAAAATAATTCAATAAAACATAAAATAAATCGAAATCTATGAAAATAAAATTTATCAGTGCAATCGGAAACATTGAAATTAAATTCGCGATATTTAGTAAAGTGTGCATGTTGCTTTTATGTGCAACAGATGGCGCTGTTTTTCAAAAAAACGTTATTACCTGTTACAGGGGAGGCATCTATATAGTAGGCATATAAAATGACACGACTAATCGAATGTAACGTTGTGTCAAAATTTCAAAGATATCAGTGAAGAACTTTCGGAGATTACAGCGAGGGTTGCCCTTACGTCCAACAGATGGCGCTGTTTTTCAAAAAAACATTTTTTTGTCCTGTCACAGGTGAGGCATGTATATAGTAGATATATAAAAGACGCGCCTACTCGAATGCAACGTTCTGTCAAAATTTCAAAGCAATCGGTAAAGAGGTTTCGAAGATTTCCCTCATATGAAAAACACATCATAAACACAGTTTTTCAGAAAAAGCATGTTTTTTTTTTTTACCGTCACAGACGTGACAACAGTATAGTATGTGTATGAAAACCTGGCCGGATGCGAATTGAACATTGTGTTAAAATTTCAAAGCCATCGGTGAAGAACTATATATATATATATATATATATATATATATATATATATATATATATATATATATATATATATATATATATATATATATATATATATATATATATATATATATATATAAAAACTTCTGGGGTGTGAGTTTTCAGTTGCATATTGTCCTGGGGACCATTCAGGCTTGTTCGCACATATATATATATATATATATATATATATATATATATATATATATATATATATATATATATATGTCGTACCTAGTAGCCAGAACTCACTTCTCAGCCTACTATGCAAGGCCCGATTTGCCTAATAAGCCTAGTTTTCATGAATTAATGTTTTTTCGACAACCTAACCTACCTAACCTAACCTAACCTAACGTTTTCGGCTACCTAACCTAACCTAACCTATAAAGATAGGTTAGGTTAGGTTAGGTAGGGTTGGTTAGGTTGGGTCATATATCTACGTTAATTTTAACTCCAATAAAAAAAATTGACCTCATACATAATGAAATGGGTAGCTTTATCATTTCATAAGAAAAAAATTAGAGAAAATATATTAATTCAGTAAAACTTGGCTTATTAGGCAAATCGGGCCTCGCATAGTAGGCTGAGAAGTGAGTTCTGGCTACTAGGTACGACATATATATATATATATATATATATATATATATATATATATATATATATATATATATATATATATATATATATATATATATAAATGGAAATGTTCGTTTGTTCAAAATCGCTAATCTCCGAAAGTTCTTCACAGATTGCTTTGCAATTTTTACACAACGTTCCATTCGAATACGCGCGCGTTTTTATGTACCTACTATATAGATGCCACACCTGTGACACGTAAAATCATGCTTCTTTTGAAAAACTGTGCCATTTGTTGCATATAATAGCAACAGACGCTATACTAAATATGTTACGATTTTCAATGTTTCTGATTTCATTGATAAATTAATTTTTCATAGATTTTGAATTATTTTCATTTTGATTTAATTATTTTTATGTGACATAGCATTGGAATTGAGCTGAGTTGTATACCATACCGTTCATTTCATGAGTATAGTTTTTTTTTTCATTTATTTTTTTAACTGTTTTTCTTACATTTCAGTGATGGGAACATCAGATTTTTTGATGTTCCCAATTTTCAGATGGGAACATCAGATCATTTGGGAATGCATAGAACGTGGGAGTGGTGAATGGTGAGGAGGACGAGGGGACAGGAGAGGGGGTAATGGTGGCGAGAATGAGGGGACGAGGAAGTTGGAGGACGGTGGGAACGAGGGACAGGGGAATAGAGAATGGTGGGGAGGACAAGAGGACAGGGGAGTAGGGGATGGTGGGGGAGGACGAGGGGGATGGAGGTGGGGAGGGAATGGTAGATAGGAAGAGGGGACAGGGGAGTGGGAGATGGTGGGGATGAAATGTCCCAAACATCCCAAATTCGATACCTGAGCCATATTTTGGACCCAAATTCTGGCTCTTTGCACCTATTCGCCGTTTGAAATTCAAACTTTTTATACCAAAAATCTGCCAATTACTGAAAGCGGCGGTGGGTCACATTTTGCCCAAACCCCCCTGTAGTTTTCAAAATGTCCCAAATATCCCAAGTTCGATACCTGAACCATATTTTCGACCCAAATTCTGGCTCTCTGCACCTATTCGCCGTTTGAAATTCCGAATTTTTATACCAAAAATATGCCAATTACTGAAAGCGGCGGTGGGTCACATTTTACCCAAACCCCCTTGCAGTTTTCAAAATATCACAAACATCCCAAATTCGATACCTGAGCCATATTTTGGACCCAAATTCTGGCTCTCTGCACCTATTCGCCGTTTGAAATTCCAACTTTTTATACAAAAAATCTGCCAATTACTGAAAGCGGCGATGGGTCACATTTTGCCCAAACCCACCTGCAGTTTTCAAAATATCCTAAACATCCCAAATTCGATACCTGAGCCTTATTTTCGATCCAAATTCTGGCTCTCTGCACCTATTCGCAGTTTGAAATTCCGACTTTTTATACAAAAAATCTGCCAATTACTGAAAGTGGCGGTGGGTCACATTTTGCCCAAACTCCCCATCAGTTTTCAAAATATCCCAAACATCCCAAATTCGATACCTGAGCCATATTTTGGACCCAAATTCTGGCTCTCTGCACCTATTCGCCGTTTGAAATTTAAACTTTTTATACCAAAAATCTGCCAATTACTGAAAGCGGCGGTGGGTCACATTTTGCCCAAACCCCCCTGCAGTTTTCAAAATATCCCAAACATCCCAAATTCGATACCTGAGCCATATTTTGGACCCAAATTCTGGCTCTCTGCACCTATTCGCCGTTTGAAATTTAAACTTTTTATACCAAAAATCTGCCAATTACTGAAAGCGGCGGTGGGTCATATTTTGCCCAAACCCCCCTGCAGTTTTCAAAATATCCCAAACATCCCAAATTCGATACCTGATCCATATTTTCGACCCAAATTCTGGCTCACTGCACCTATTCGCCGTTTGAAATTCCGAATTTTTATACCAAAATTCTGCCAATTACTGAAAGCGGCGGTGGGTCACATTTTGCCCAAACCCCCCTGCAGTTTTCAAAATATCCCAAACATCCCATATTCGATACCTGAACCATATTTTCGACCTAAATTCTAACGTTCTGCACCTATTCGCCGTTTGAAATTCCGAATTTTTATACCAAAAATATGCCAATTACTGAAAGCGGCGGTAGGTCACATTTTGCCCAAACCCCCTTGCAGTTTTCAAAATATCCCAAACATCCCAAATTCGATACCTGAGCCATATTTTGGACCCATATTCTGGCTCTCTGCACCTATTCGCCGTTTGAAATTCCAACTTTTTATACTAAAAATCTGCCAATTACTGAAAGCGGCGGTGGGTCACATTTTCCCCAAACCCCCTTGCAGTTTTCAAAATATCCCAAACATCCCAAAATCGATACCTGAGCCATATTTTCGACCCATATTCTGGCTCTCTGCACCTATTCGCAGTTTGAAATTCCGACTTTTTATACCAAAAATATGCCAATTACTGAAAGCGGCGGTGGGTCACATTTTGCCCAAACCCCCCTGCAGTTTTCAAAATATCCCAAACATCCCAAAATCGATACCTGAGCCATTTTTTGGACCCAAATTCTGGCTCTCTGCACCTATTCGCCGTTTGAAATTCCAACTTTTTATACCAAAAATCTGCCAATTACTGAAAGCGGCGGTGGGTCACATTTTGCCCAAACCCCCCTGCAGTTTTCAAAATATCCCAGACATCCCAAATTCAATACCTGAGCCATATTTTGGACCCAAATTCTGGCTCTCTGCACCTATTCGCAGTTTGAAATTCCAACTTTTTATACCAAAAATCTGCCAATTACCGAAAGCGGCGGTGCGTCACATTTTGAACTTAAATGCGTTCCATCAATGTGCACTGAATATATGTACATTTTTTATTTCCAAAAATTACGAAGACGTTTACCATAAATAAACTAGTGTGTTCCTTGGCTATGTCGTACAGTGAACATATATTTAATGGAATTTTCCTGAACCTACTCCCAACCACTTGGGCTGGACGGTAGAGCAACGGTCTTGCTTAATGTAGGTCGGCGTTCAATCCCCGACCGTCCAAGTGGTTGGGCACCATTCTTTCCTCCGTCCCATCCCAAATCCTTATCCTGACCCCTTCCAAGTGCTATATGGTCGTAGTGACTTGTGCCTTCTCCTTCTCCTGATATATAAAGTGTAACAACTTAAGGATTTGATGTAAAAAAAATCGAATTTGCTAATATATTGACGTTTTTTCACGTTTTTGTATGTTTGCGATTAAAAAAATCATCGAATTTATTAATATGTCGATCTTCCCTTCTGAGACACATACACATCGTGGTCTTCCTGCATAACTAAAGTCTCAAGTCAACTCTGTGAACAGTTGTAAGTTGATTACAATTCCCTTGACATTCCTACACAATCATTGGTACTTGTTGCACTCCAAGCACCACACAGCCAGACGTACGTGCGGCGTCATGGATATATAACAAAACATCTATCCCTTCCCCTCCTCCCTCCATACTGGGAGTCACACAGGAGGGCAGCCATACTGGGAGTCACACAGGAGAGCAGCCATACTGGGAGTCACACAGGAGGGCAGCCATACTGGGAGTCACACAGGAGGGCAGCCATACTGGGAGTCACACAGGAGGGCAGCCATACTGGGAGTCACACAGGAGGGCAGCCATACTGGGAGTCACACAGGAGGGCAGCCATACTGGGAGTCACACAGGAGGGCAGCCATACTGGGAGTCACACAGGAGAACAGCCATACTGGGAGTCACACAGGAGGGCAGCCATACTGGGAGTCACACAGGAGAGCAGCCATACTGCTAGTCACACAGAAGGGCAGCCATACTGGGAGTCACACAGGAGAGCAGCCATACTGGGAGTCACACAGGAGGGCAGCCATACTGGGAGTCACACAAGAGGGCAGCCATACTGGGAGTCACACAAGAGGGCAGCCATACTGGGAGTCACACAGGAGGGCAGCCATACTGGGAGTCACACAGGAGGGCAGCCATACTGGGAGTCACACAGGAGGACAGCCATATTGGGAGTCACACAGGAGGGCTGCCATACTGGGAGTCACACAGGAGGGCAGCCATACTGGGAGTCACACAGGAGGACAGCCATACTGGGAGTCACACAGGAGGGCAGCCATACTGGGAGTCACACAGGAGAGCAGCCATACTAGGAGTCACACAGGAGGGCAGCCATACTGGGAGTCACACAGGAGAGCAGCCATACTGGGAGTCACACAGGAGGGCAGCCATACTGGGATTCACACAGGAGGGCAGCCATACTGGGAGTCACACAGGAGGGCAGCCATACTGGGAGTCACACAGGAGGGCAGCCATACTGGGAGTCACACAGGAGGGCAGCCATACTGGGAGTCACACAGGAGGGCAGCCATACTGGGAGTCACACAGGAGGGCAGCCATACTGGGAGTCACACAAGAGGGCAGCCATACTGGGAGTCACACAGGAGAGCTGCCATACTGGGAGTCACACAGGAGGGCAGCCATACTGGGAGTCACACAGGAGAGCAGCCATGCTGGGAGTCACACAGGAAGGCAGCCATACTGGGAGTCACACAGGAGGGCAGCCATACTGGGAGTCACACAGGAGGGCAGCCATACTGGGAGTCACACAGGAGGGCAGCCATACTGGGAGTCACACAGGAGGGCAGCCATACTGGGAGTCACACAGGAGGGCAGCCATACTGGGAGTCACACAGGAGGGCAGCCATACTGGGAGTCACACAGGAGGGCAGCCATACTGGGAGTCACACAGGAGGGCAGCCATACTGGGAGTCACACAGGAGGGCAGCCATACTGGGAGTCACACAGGAGGGCAGCCATACTGGGAGTCACACAGGAGGGCAGCCATACTGGGAGTCACACAGGAGGGCAGCCATACTGGGAGTCACACAGGAGGGCAGCCATACTGGGAGTCCCACAGGAGAACAGCCATACTGGGAGTCACACAGGAGGGCAGCCATACTGGGAGTCACACAGGAGGGCAGCCATACTGGGAGTCACACAGGAGGGCAGCCATACTGGGAGTCACACAGGAGGGCAGCCATATTGGGAGTCACACAGGAGGGCTGCCATACTGGGAGTCACACAGGAGGGCAGCCATACTGGGAGTCACACAGGAGGACAGCCATACTGGGAGTCACACAGGAGGGCAGCCATACTGGGAGTCACACAGGAGAGCAGCCATACTAGGAGTCACACAGGAGGGCAGCCATACTGGGAGTCACACAGGAGAGCAGCCATACTGGGAGTCACACAGGAGTGGCAGCCATACTGGGATTCACACAGGAGGGCAGCCATACTGGGAGTCACACAGGAGGGCAGCCATACTGGGAGTCACACAGGAGGGCAGCCATACTGGGAGTCACACAGGAGGGCAGCCATACTGGGAGTCACACAGGAGGGCAGCCATACTGGGAGTCACACAGGAGGGCAGCCATACTGGGAGTCACACAAGAGGGCAGCCATACTGGGAGTCACACAGGAGAGCTGCCATACTGGGAGTCACACAGGAGGGCAGCCATACTGGGAGTCACACAGGAGAGCAGCCATGCTGGGAGTCACACAGGAAGGCAGCCATACTGGGAGTCACACAGGAGGGCAGCCATACTGGGAGTCACACAGGAGGGCAGCCATACTGGGAGTCACACAGGAGGGCAGCCATACTGGGAGTCACACAGGAGGGCAGCCATACTGGGATTCACACAGGAGGGCAGCCATACTGGGAGTCACACAGGAGGGCAGCCATACTGGGAGTCACACAGGAGGGCAGCCATACTGGGAGTCACACAGGAGGGCAGCCATACTGGGAGTCACACAGGAGGGCAGCCATACTGGGAGTCACACAGGAGGGCAGCCATACTGGGAGTCACACAGGAGGGCAGCCATACTGGGAGTCACACAGGAGGGCAGCCATACTGGGAGTCACACAGGAGGGCAGCCATACTGGGAGTCCCACAGGAGAACAGCCATACTGGGAGTCACACAGGAGGGCAGCCATACTGGGAGTCACACAAGAGGCCAGCCATACTGGGAGTCACACAAGAGGGCAGCCATACTGGGAGTCACACAGGAGGGCAGCCATACTGGGAGTCACACAGGAGGGCAGCCATACTGGGAGTCACACAGGAGGACAGCCATATTGGGAGTCACACAGGAGGGCTGCCATACTGGGAGTCACACAGGAGGGCAGCCATACTGGGAGTCACACAGGAGGACAGCCATACTGGGAGTCACACAGGAGGGCAGCCATACTGGGAGTCACACAGGAGAGCAGCCATACTAGGAGTCACACAGGAGGGCAGCCATAATGGGAGTCACACAGGAGAGCAGCCATACTGGGAGTCACACAGGAGGGCAGCCATACTGGGATTCACACAGGAGGGCAGCCATACTGGGAGTCACACAGGAGGGCAGCCATACTGGGAGTCACACAGGAGGGCAGCCATACTGGGAGTCACACAGGAGGGCAGCCATACTGGGAGTCACACAGGAGGGCAGCCATACTGGGAGTCACACAGGAGGGCAGCCATACTGGGAGTCACACAAGAGGGCAGCCACACTGGGAGTCACACAGGAGAGCTGCCATACTGGGAGTCACACAGGAGGGCAGCCATACTGGGAGTCACACAGGAGAGCAGCCATGCTGGGAGTCACACAGGAAGGCAGCCATACTGGGAGTCACACAGGAGGGCAGCCATACTGGGAGTCACACAGGAGGGCAGCCATACTGGGAGTCACACAGGAGGGCAGCCATACTGGGAGTCACACAGGAGGACAGCCATACTGGGAGTCACACAGGAGGGCAGCCATACTGGGAGTCACACAGGAGGGCAGCCATACTGGGAGTCACACAGGAGGGCAGCCATACTGGGAGTCACACAGGAGGGCAGCCATACTGGGAGTCACACAGGAGGGCAGCCATATACATGTACAACACACAACACCAGCACAGTTGCAAGCCGCACCATGGTGTAAGGGGACAAGTAAAGGTTGACAACCGAGCCAAAGACAGCAGCTCCATAAGGGATGAACTACACAATTAGAGATAGGCAGAGAAGGGCGGGCGGGTAAATAACTCTTGGTGTCTCTAATTTGGTTCTCCCTCTTTAATTTATTCATTTACTCTCCTTCCCTTTGGCTCGATTTTCATGCTTTAATTTGTTATTTTTATCCACTTACACCTCACCTAATCTCTTTTCCTGTCATATAATGACTTTCTCCCCTCTCTTACTAATTTTGGCCTTGACGAGGGTCCAGACCAGACGGACACGTCACTTTACTGTCACGTCTGGGTTGGGGCATTTGCTTCCACTTATTTAAAGTCTATTATTTCCTGAATTTCTACTTTGGCTAAGTCTTTGATACCATAATGCCTCACTAGAGACGTACTGGAATGAGAATAATACATATAAGTTGACTAGGAGGGAGTGCCCGGCGGTGCCCAGGTCCCTCCCCCACACCTTCCTGTCTCCCCCTATACATGTTCTCCCCACCTCTGCCCACATACCTCTGTGCAGTCTATTCAGACATACACCCACACAATCTCTCCCAAACAAGCAAGACTCACCTTTTTGAAATATATAAGGAGAACCTGTCATTGGGTTGATCCGGTGTCCAGTTCTTGCCAATGTACGTTTCATATTTTTCCCTACACACACACACACACACACACACCATGTCTCTATTCACACGCATCCTCTCTTTCACTCAACACCTGAACCCTCACTGTCTCTCTCTCCACACACACACACACACACGTCGTCCCCCATCTCCACCCTTCCTGCACAGCTGAGCTACAGCAACTCTTCCCTGTTCCCTCCGTCCTCCACACCAGTCCCCCCTACCCCCGTCCCCCTTGTCCTCCCCACCATCCCCCACTCCCCAGTTTCCCTAGTCCTCCCCACCATTCTCCACTCCCCCGTCCCCTCGTCCCTACCAACTCCTCACTCCCCAGTCCCCTCGTCCTCCCTACCATTACCCTCTCCCCCATCCTCTCGCACCTTCCCTCGCTCCCATCCCTTCGTCCTCCCCACCATTCCCCACTCCCTTGTGCGATGCGTTCCCAAATGATCTGATGTTCCCATCACTGAAAAATAAAAATAACAGTTAAAAAACGAAATAAAAAAATTGAAAAATTAAAAAATAAAATATCCCCATGAAATGAACGGTATGGTAAACAACACGGCTCAATTTCAATGCAATGTCACACAAAATAATTAGATCAAAATGAAAATAAATCAAATCTATGAAAATTCAATTGATCAATACAATCGAAAGCGTTGAAATTGAATCATAACATATTTAGGATAGCATGTATGACTTTTACATGCAACAGATGGTGCTGTTAAAAAAAAAGTTTTTACCTGTCACAGGTGTGGCATCTATATAGTAGGTATATAAAAGCATGCGGATATTTGAAGGGAACATTGTGTCAACATTTCAAGGCAATCGGTGAAGAACGTTCGGAGATTACATTGTGTGTTGGCTCAGCAACACACATGCGTTGCTGAGCCACAGTAACGGTGGGGACGAGGAGTCTGTCCCCTTGTTCCCACCAACCCCAACTCCCCCATCCCCTCGTCCTCTCCACCATTACCTCCTCCCCTGTCCCGTCATCCTCCCAACCATCCCCCCACTCCCGTCCTCCCCACCATTTCCCACTCCCCCGTCTGATGCATTCCCAAAGATCTGATGTTCCTATCAGAAAATTGGGAATATCAAATGGTCTGATTTTCCTATCACTGAAATATAAAATAAACAGTTAAAAACCCAAAATGAAAAAAATGAAAAAAATAAAAAAATAAATTATACACACTACATGGACAGTATGGTAAACAGCCAGCCCGTCCTCCAGAAATGGGGAGGTAAATGTAACAGCACAAGTAGGTGCACTTATGTACTATTCATAGCAGTCAGGAATTGTACTTATTTTCACTTAGTATTAAACCGTACTGTCAAATATACTGTGAATATTTGACTTTACCTGAAAAACTGAATAGAAAACCACGACCTAACCTAACCTTCTTAGTGTTTGAAGATAAGCATTTTATTGCTTCTTAATTACAATTGGTACTTAACCTATAGCTATATTGATATTCAAATTTTATGAAACTAATAAAACAAAACTAAAATATTTCAATAAATTGCAAAAGTTATTCAGGATATTTTCAAATTTTGTATAAAATCTCTATTGTTTAATAAAACTGAAAAAGAAATTCCTGATATTTAAAACTTGTGTATAGCAAATTGAACTTGAAAACTTCATTCTAAAATTCTGCATGTCTAAACACAAAACGAGGAGAATAAATGGGAAGGTTAATGTAACATCCCCATAAGTTCAATTATGTACTATGTATGACAGTAAGGAAATGTACTTATTACACTTAGTATTAACCCGTACTGTCAATTCGGAGGAGAGGTTTCAAGCAACACAGCTCAATTCCAATGCAATGTCACATAAAATAATTAAATCAAAATGAAAATAAATCGAAATTTATGAAAATTTAATTTTTCAATTAAATCAGAAACATTGAAATGGAACAATAACATATATAATATAGCGTGTGTTGGTCTTAAATGCAACAGATGGCACTGTTTTAAAAAAAAAAATGTTTTTACCTGTCACAGGTCACATCTACACTTATACTTACAAAAAAAACGGTATGGTAAACATCACAGCTCAATTCCAACTCAATGTCACACAACAAAATTAAATCAAAATTAAATTAAATCAAAATCTATGAAAATTCAATTTGTCAATGCAATCTCATATATTGAAATGGAATCATAACATATTTAGTATAGCGCGTGTTGCTCTTAAGTGCAACAGATGGCGCTGTTTCTTAAAACCAGAATGTTTGTACCTGTCAAAGATGTTGTTGTTGTTGTTGATTTAGGGGGCGACGACGATCGTGGGATCGGATGCGGCCCGGTGTACCCGTTAAGGGTTAATTGCGAAGCCCGTAAAGGTGAAACGCCAAGCCTAGTTGCGAAAAGATTGACGCCAAACATGGGAAACTAATATGCCTCGTGGCAAAGAAACGCAAACGGGTAGATGATTGGAGAGCCCCAAGAGGCCTCCGCCCTACACTGAGAACACTGGGTAGCAGAGCCAAAACTCGGCCCCCAACTAAAACGCAAAAGTCATCCAGCGCCCTCTGGCAGAGCAGAAGCCAGCCGCCCACCATGGCGGAGGGCACTCCAGGAGCCCACCAACTCCTGACACCTCTCAGCCAAGCCGGCGCCGGACACCGTCACACCGCCAGAAGAACCAGCCAGAACACGTAAAAAAATCTATCAACAATCCTGGGACCCAAGGCGATATGTGCGCCAGGCGTCGTACTACCGGACTGTTGAAGAAGAATGCCAAACGGCAGTAGCAAAGCCAAAACGCGAAAACAGAACGTGATCCGGCGGCCCCCAGACAGAGGAGGTGTCCAGACGTCCGCTCGTCATCAAGGTTGAACCAGGAGTCCCCTGTTACAGGCGTGGCATCTATATTTATACTTACGAAATGAACGTTACGGTAAACAGCACAGCTCAATTCAAATGTAATGTCACACAAAATAATTAAATCAAAATGAAAATAAATCTAAATCTATGAAATTATATTTATCAATGCAATCGGAAACATTGAAATGGTATCGTAACATATTTAGTATAGTGTGTATTGCTTTTCCGTGCAACAGATGGCACTGTTTAAAAAAAATCTTCATACCTATCACAGGTGTGGCAGCTATATAGTATATATATAAAAATCTGCGCATATTCAAATGGAACGTTGTGTCAAAATTTCAATGCAATCGGTGTAGAACTTTCGGAGACTGCAGCGTGTGATACTCTTACGTCCAACAGATGGCGCTGTTTAAAAAAAAACATGTTTTTTCTTGTTACAGGTGTGGCATGTATATAGTAGGTATATAAAAACACGTGCCTATTCGAATTAAACGTTGTGTCAAAATTTCAAAACAATCGATAAAGAGGTTTCGAAGATTTCTCTCACGTGAAAACACATTAAAACACAGTTTTTCAAAAGAGCATGTTTTTTTCCCGTCACAGACGTGACATCTTTTTATATACATATTGTATGTATATAAAAACCTGTTCGGATGTGAAAAGAACGTTGTGTGAAAATTTCAAAGCAACCGTTGAAGAACTTAGCGATTTTGAACAAACGAACATTTACATTTTTATTTATATAGATTTCTGTGCTCACACGAACTAATAACTCGTCTCTGTTTTTTCGAACGTTCCTGTTGTTTGCGTAGTACACATTTATTGCTGTCATGTTGATGCCTGTGTCCTCCCATGTTATGTTGATGCCTGTGTCCACCCATGTTATGTTGATGCCTGTGTCCTCCCATGTTATGTTGATGCCTGTGTCCACCCATGTTATGTTGATGCCTGTGTCCACCCATGTTATGTTGATGCCTGTGTCCACCCATGTTATGTTGATGCCTGTGTCCACCCATGTTATGTTGATGCCTGTGTCCACCCATGTTATGTTGATGCCTGTGTCCACCCATGTTATGTTGATGCCTGTGTCCACCCATGTTATGTTGATGCCTGTGTCCACCCATGTTATGTTGATGCCTCTGTCCACCCATGTTATGTTGATGCCTGTGTCCACCCATGTTATGTTGATGCCTGTGTCCACCCATGTTATGTTGATGCCTCTCTCCACCCATGTTATGTTGATGCCTCTCTCCACCCATGTTATGTTGATGCCTCTGTCCACCCATGTCATGTTGATGCCTGTGTCCACCCATGTCATGTTGATGCCTGTGTCCACCCATGTTATGTTGATGCCTCTGTCCACCCATGTTATGTTGATGCCTGTGTCCACCCATGTTATGTTGATGCCTGTGTCCACCCATGTTATGTTGATGCCTGTGTCCACCCATGTTATGTTGATGCCTCTGTCCACCCATGTTATGTTGATGCCTGTGTCCACCCATGTTATGTTGATGTCTCTGTCCACCCATGTTATGTTGATGCCTGTGTCCACCCATGTAATGTTGATGCCTGTGTCCACCCATGTTATGTTGATGCCTGTGTCCACCCATGTTATGTTGATGCCTGTGTCCACCCATGTTATGTTGATGCCTGTGTCCACCCATGTTATGTTGATGCCTCTCTCCACCCATGTTATGTTGATGCCTCTCTCCACCCATGTTATGTTGATGCCTCTCTCCACCCATGTTATGTTGATGCCTCTCTCCACCCATGTTATGTTGATGCCTCTCTCCACCCATGTTATGTTGATGCCTGTGTCCACCCATGTTATGTTGATGCCTCTCTCCACCCATGTTATGTTGATGCCTGTGTCCACCCATGTTATGTTGATGCCTCTCTCCACCCATGTATTGTTGATGCCTCTCTCCACCCATGTTATGTTGATGCCTCTCTCCACCCATGTTATGTTGATGCCTGTGTCCACCCATGTAATGTTGATGCCTCTCTCCACCCATGTTATGTTGATGCCTCTCTCCACCCATGGTATTTTTAGCAAAATATGTTTACGTTCCCCTCTCTGCCTTTCTTTTCATTACTGTGTCATGTCCCCATAATACTTTAGTTTTATTCAAACGCAAACCTGTAGATGCTGATTGTTTAAAGTCTTATTAACTACTTCATCAAAGAATCTACTATGGGCGCCACCTTATTCCATGAAAAGTGAACCGTCTCCGTCTCGTATACACAGAGTTCTGACCAATGAACCAGTCCCGGTGCTTGATGGTTCAATGGTTTTCCTAACTATAATTATGTCTTTCAAGTCGGCAGTTTATCTTAGCCCTTGATAACATCTCAAAGCCTCTTATCCCTCCGAATCTTAGCTGATCTCTACATAAGTCACCCCCCGCCCCCTCACGTTTTCCTGATCTAGTGCTAACTTGAGTCTATTTATATGTTCCTGACTCCTGCCCTTACCAACATCATTCCCACCAACAGAGGGGCAGACAAAATACTAGTTTCCATCCACAGGAAAAATGTTGCCCATCTTGTCAGCGCTTTCACCTATTCCAGCTCACAGAAAAACACTCCCCCGCAGCCCTTTATGAGCTTCTCCTGAAGAAAACCTGTCTACATATCTCATCCGAGGATCCACATCAAGCAATATGTTTCTATCTTTAATGTTGAGTTGCATCATTGCCCGTCGTCCTTCATGCATGGTTGCAATCTGTTGTGTCCACTGTCAGGCGACCAGCTGCCTCCCTCCATCACTCTTCATCAAGTGCAGAGAATGTGTTGAAGGTTTACACAAAAGGTATTGGATTGATGTCCATAGGGAATGGAAAGGATGGGGGAGGTAGAGGGATGGGGAGATGAAATTCAGGAAGAGGATGCGGGTGTAGAGAGAGAGGAGGTTTGAAAGTTCGGTGGCCTGTCCACCATGGGTTGACATTTTTGTATGTGTTGTTTGTTTGCGTATGTGTTATGTTGGGTTGTCAGTGCATTGGCTGGGGGGGGGGGGGCTAGTGTTTGTGACCTTGTTGGTGTCCTAAAGCACTAGAGCCGATGGAGTTGGCTGAAGGAGGCTAATCTTAGAAACATCAGGGTGGTTACACTTCTGATGCCACGACAAATGTTTTTTTGGTTTTATATTTTTTTGTAGGTGTTTTATTTATTTATTTATTTTTTTTTATTTTTTTTCTTTCTTTCTTTATTCTTCATTTGGTGTAGATTGGGTCCGGGATGGGCCACTCATCTGGGTCGTCTGGCAGGCCGCTTAGTATCTGAGGGCTTGGGAAGGCCTCATCATGGATATGTCTGATCACTTTTTGTTGGAGAGTGATTCTTGTGGTTCTGTCTGGTGGTTCGTGGATCTCGTAGTCGCTGGTGGTGTTTACTGCTACGTAGGGATCTTAGGGGTCTGGGACATACATGTTCTTCATGCGGTACAGCTGTCTTCTGGCCAGGTAGCTGAGCCTAATGTTCATTGGCTTCATGTTGAGCGTCTCATGGATCAGGTCAGTTCTTACCCTGTCCCTCAGAGTCAGGCCCTCTGCAAAGCGAAGTGCTTTGTTTTGTACCCGTTGGATCTTGAGCATGTTGGTGTTGTTGGTGAGGTTCAGGGGAACGTAAGGGTATTCCAAGCTAGGTCTTATGATCATTCTGTACAGGTGGAGCTTGATGTGGGATGGGGCTTGCTTGAAACGGTAGAGCCTCGCCAGTGAGCCCCGGGCCATCGCTGTCTTCTGGGATACGTACTGGGAGGAGTTGAGTAGCCTGTTGAAGTTGTACCCGAGCACTGTGTTGGAGTTTGAGATGGCTATGGGTTCACCCCTGATTCTTATCCCCCCCCCCCTCATTTTCAATAGAGAAGGCCATACAGCCGACAGTGCTTAATTGGATCTTTTCTGGGTTAGTGGTGATCCTCCATTTCCTTTCCCAGTTAGCAGTCCTTGCTAGTTCTACGTTCAGTTGCTTCTTCATTGTCTTCCTTAGTTCCTTATCTCTGAAGACAACCCAACTTGTCTTTTTCACAGGAACGTCATCCACTGTTCCTTCATCCTGTTGTGATACATATTCTGCATCTGCTTCACTTCTTCAGTCAATCAGTCTATATATTACTTCAGCACAAAGTTTCATTAACTCAGGCACTAAACTAGACTCCATCTCAGATAAGTTTAAAGTTCCAGAAACTCTCCCATTAGCTCGAGGAACAGTCAGAGTCACGCTTCCTTGGCGTTACTCGCAAGTAACTGATGGTTACTCTACCTTTCAGTAACAGTTACTCTACCTTTCAGTAACAGTTACTCTACCTTAAAGTAACAGTTACTCTACCTTTCAGTAACAGTTACTCTACCTTAAAGTAACAGTTACTCTACCTTTCAGTAACACTTACTCTACTTTTCAGTAACAGTTACTCTACCTTTCAGTAACAGTTACTCTACCTTTCAGTAACAGTTACTCTACCTTTCAGTAACAGTTACTCTACCTTTCAGTAACAGTTACTCTACCTTTCAGTAACAGTTACTCTACCTTTCAGTAACAGTTACTCTACCTTTCAGTAACAGTTACTGTACCTTTCAGTAACAGTTACTCTACCTTAAAGTAACAGTTACTCTACCTTTCAGTAACAGTTACTCTACCACTCAGTAAGAGTTACTCTACCTTTCAGTAACAGTTACTCTACCTCTCAGTAACAGTTACTCTACCTTTCAGTAACAGTTACTCGACCACTCAGTAACAGTTACTCTACCTTTCAGTAACAGTTACTCTACCTTTCAGTAACAGTTACTCTACCTTTCAGTAACAGTTACAGTACCTTTGAGTAACAGTTACTGTATCTTTCAGTAACAGTTACTCTACCTTTCAGTAACAGTTACTCTACCTTTCAGTAACATTTACTCTACCTTTCAGTAACAGTTACTGTACCTTTCAGTAACAGTTACTCTACCTCTCAGTAACAGTTACTCTACCTTTCAGTAACAGTTACTCTACCTTTCAGTAACAGTTACGGTATCTTTGAGTAACAGTTACTGTATCTTTGAGTAACAGTTACTGAATCTTTCAGTAACAGTTACTCTACCACTCAGTAAGAGTTACTCTACCTTTCAGTAACAGTTACTCTACCTCTCAGTAACAGTTACTCTACCTTTCAGTAACAGTTACTCGACCACTCAGTAACAGTTACTCTACCTTTCAGTAACAGTTACTCTACCTTTCAGTAACAGTTACTCTACCTTTCAGTAACAGTTACAGTACCTTTGAGTAACAGTTACTGTATCTTTCAGTAACAGTTACTCTACCTTTCAGTAACAGTTACTCTACCTTTCAGTAACATTTACTCTACCTTTCAGTAACAGTTACTGTACCTTTCAGTAACAGTTACTCTACCTCTCAGTAACAGTTACTCTACCTTTCAGTAACAGTTACTCTACCTTTCAGTAACAGTTACGGTATCTTTGAGTAACAGTTACTGTATCTTTGAGTAACAGTTACTGAATCTTTCAGTAACAGTTACTCTACCTCTCAGTAACAGTTACTCTACCACTCAGTAACAGTTACTCTACCACTCAGTAACAGTTACTCTACCTTTCAGTAACAGTTACTCTACCTTTCAGTAACAGTTACGGTACCTTTGAGTAACAGTTACTGTATCTTTGAGTAACAGTTACTGAATCTTTCAGTAACAGTTACTCTACCTCTCAGTAACAGTTACTCTACCACTCAGTAACAGTTACTCTACCTTTCAGTAACAGTTACTGTACCTTTCAGTAACAGTTACTCTACATTTCAGTAACAGTTACTCTACCTTTCAGTAACAGTTACTCTACCTTTCAGTAACAGTTACTCTACCTTTCAGTAACAGTTACTGTATCTTTGAGTAACAGTTACTGAATCTTTCAGTAACAGTTACTCTACCTCTCAGTAACAGTTACTCTACCACTCAGTAACAGTTACTCTACCTCTCAGTAACAGTCACTCTTTGACTCTAGTAACCGTCGTCCTGCCTTGCCTGAACTGTCTCAGTTATTAAGGCTCAGTCCTCACTCTGGGATTTGTGTGTTAAATCTATAAAATCTCTATGACATGTCCTTTTCTGCCTTGCTAAAGATACTTCAAACTTTCCTTTAGCTGTTATACACGAACCCGCAACTGACATGAGAGTCTACTCTTGTGTATCGTATATATATATTGTTAGAATATCTTTGTAATGAAATTATATATTCCTTTGTTTCTATTTTAATGTTTTTTGGTCACATGAAGAGGAAGATAACGGAACTTTCAGGAGAATGTACGAAGCCATCACGACTATATAGCACTGGGAGGGATCAGGATAAGGAGTTGGGATGGGGAAGGAATGGTGCCCAATCACTTGGACGGTCGAGGATTGGACTCCGACCTGCATGAAGCGGGACCGTCACTCTACCGTCCAGCCCAAGTGGCTGGGGTACTCAAAAGAGTCATCACTCTTCCCCCGTGTTAATAAGAAGTGAGCGGAAGCTTGAGGCAGCAGCGTCCTCCCGCTGCCGCACTGTGCCGCTGCTCTGTGTAACATCAGTAAGTGTTCACGCTCCAACCAGCGGCTCTGTTCTCCACACTCACCCACTGCGGCCTGGTCCCAGGAGCGAGGGACCTGACCAGTAGAGCAGGCAAGACCTCAGTATGCCAGCAGCCGGCGGGGCCCGGGTCTCCTCACGAAGAGGATATGTCAACAAGAACACTGAAGTCTGACAGAGCAGATGGACAGTTGGGAAAATGTCTCCGGTGACTGGCAACACTTGTGAGTTATGACATGTGTGATTATTGTGTACACATTGTGGGCGACCCTCGCTTGTTGTCATGTACAGTCTGACACCAGTCACTGTGGGCGGCCCTCGCTTGTTGTCATGTACAGTTTGACACCAGTCACTGTGGGCGACCCTCGCTTGTTGTGATGCACAGTCTGACACCAGTCACTGTGGGCGGCCCTCGCTTGTTGTCATGTACAGTCTGACACCAGTCAATATTAGTGATGTGATGACCATTGTGAAGAGTTATGGTGCATTACTACCAGTCAATGTAGGTACTGTGAAGAGTTATGGTACATCACTACCAGTCACTGTAGGTACTGTGAAGTATGGTACATCACTACCAGTCACTGTAGGTACTGTGAAGTATGGTACATCACTACCAGTCACTGTAGGTACTGTGAAGTATGGTGCCTCACTACCAGTCACTGTGAGTACTGTGAAGTATGGTACATCACTACCAGTCACTGTAGGTACTGTGAAGCATGGTACATCACTACCAGTCACTGTGGGTACTGTGAAGTATAGTACATCACTACCAGTCACTGTAGGTACTGTGAAGTATGGTGCCTCACTACCAGTCACTGTGGCTACTGTGATGTATGGTGCATCACTACCAGTCACTGTGGGTACAGTGAAGTATGGTGCATCACTACCAGTCACTGTAGGTACTGTGAAGTATGGTACATCACTACCAGTCACTGTAGGTACTGTGAAGTATGGTACATCACTACCAGTCACTGTGGGTACTGTGAAGTATGGTGCATCACTACCAGTCACTGTAGGTACTGTGAAGTATGGTACATCACTACCAGTCACTGTAGGTACTGTGAAGTATGGTACATCACTACCAGTCACTGTGGGTACTGTGAAGTATGGTACATCACTACCAGTCACTGTAGGTACTGTGAAGCATGGTACATCACTACCAGTCACTGTGGCTACTGTGAAGTATGGTACATCACTACCAGTCACTGTGGGTACTGTGAAGTATGGTGCATCACTACCAGTCACTGTGGCTACTGTGAAGTATGGTACATCACTACCAGTCACTGTGAGTACTGTGAAGTATGGTGCCTCACTACCAGTCACTGTGGGTACTGTGAAGTATGGTGCCTCACTACCAGTCACTGTGGGTAATGTGAAGTATGGTGCCTCACTACCAGTCACTGTGAGTACTGTGAAGTATGGTGCATCACTACCAGTCACTGTGGGTACTGTGAAGTATGGTGCCTCACTACCAGTCACTGTGGGTAATGTGAAGTATGGTGCCTCACTACCAGTCACTGTAGGTACTGTGAAGTATGGTACATCACTACCAGTCACTGTGGGTACTGTGAAGTATGGTGCATCACTACCAGTCACTGTAGGTACTGTGAAGTATGGTACATCACTACCAGTCACTGTAGGTACTGTGAAGCATGGTACATCACTACCAGTCACTGTGGCTACTGTGAAGTATGGTACATCACTACCAGTCACTGTGGGTACTGTGAAGTATGGTACATCACTACCAGTCACTGTGGGTACTGTGAAGTATGGTGCATCACTACCAGTCACTGTGGCTACTGTGAAGTATGGTACATCACTACCAGTCACTGTGAGTACTGTGAAGTATGGTGCCTCACTACCAGTCACTGTGGGTACTGTGAAGTATGGTGCCTCACTACCAGTCACCGTGGGTAATGTGAAGTATGGTGCCTCACTACCAGTCACTGTGAGTACTGTGAAGTATGGTGCATCACTACCAGTCACTGTGGGTACTGTGAAGTATGGTGCCTCACTACCAGTCACTGTGGGTAATGTGAAGTATGGTGCCTCACTACCAGTCACTGTAGGTACTGTGAAGTATGGTACATCACTACCAGTCACTGTGGGTACTGTGAAGTATGGTGCATCACTACCAGTCACTGTAGGTACTGTGAAGTATGGTGCCTCACTACCAGTCACTGTGGCTACTGTGAAGTATGGTGCCTCACTACCAGTCACTGTGGCTACTGTGAAGTATGGTGCCTCACTACCAGTCACTGTGGGTAATGTGAAGTATGGTGCACCACTACCAGTCACTGTGGCTACTGTGAAGTATGGGGCCGGACACTGTAGTGAGATAATACTGTGACCCATATATAATCAGCCTCAATAAGTACAGTAATATATATTGTAATATCCGTATTAAATAATGTTTGTCGGATGTGTAATAATTTGAGATTTACCAAAACTGTTATTGAGCAACTAATCGGTATGTAATACAGTCAACCTTTAGAATTGTTCCCATTTGTCAATAATGAACTAATTATGTGTAAATAGATGGCAGTCAAAATGAATAAATTAACGTGTTTTTATACACTGTCCCAGTGAAGAAGTATTTGTTATATAAATGAACATTAATGTGAAGTTCAAGCATGTTTATATTCTTTATTTAGTCCGTCCTCCTAAGGTTTCCCAACGTCAAGAAACTGTCGTACTAAAGTGCCCTTATCCTAGCCTACCAGAGGACCCAAAACACAAAACGGGACAGTATGTCAATTTCGGGAGCTGGTGCCATTTTCTAGTACGACAACTTTTAGCCTTAGGGCGAGTATACGTCAAAATGCGACGTTCTGTTAGGAGGACGGCTTGCTTTATTACCTCTGAGAAATTACAATAATACAATTATTAAGATTTTGTCTTCATTATTATACCTGGTTACCTGGTTGATGGGGTTCTGGGAGTTCTTCTACTCCCCAAGCCCGGCCCGAGGCCAGGCTCGACTTGTGAGAGTTTGGTCCACTAGGCTGTTGCTTGGAGCGGCCCGCAGGCCCACATACCCACCACAGCCCGGTTGGTCCGGCACTCCTTGGAGGAATAAATCTAGTTTCCTCTTGAAAATGTCCACGGTTGTTCCGGCAATATTTCTTATGCTTGCTGGGAGGACGTTGAACAACCGCGGACCTCTGATGTTTATACAGTGTTCTCTGATTGTGCCTATGGCACCTCTGCTCTTCATTGGTTCTATTCTACATCCCTCATTGGGATGAGGGATGTAGGGATGTCTTATCCCTCATTGAGTTATATATATTTAAAAATACTATTTTATCATGTTATTTTATCATGTTATTCTTTCATAATTATGTTTCCAAATATAAATCAGGAATAGTTTGAGTATGCTTCAATATTACGGCCTTAATGACTGGCGTGTTGGTATACTTTTATTGGCATTGTTTCATTCTGTGTATTGAAACATTATTATTGCTGGCATTGTGCTAGTAAATTGTTAGTGAGTTGAGGGATCAACTTTTGTAAATATTCTTACGTGGGAGTTGAGGGAGCAGATGGGTTTACTCTGAGTACTTTGGTGTCTCTAAGTTTACGACCGTAGGTGTAAACCTCTTGCCCCGGGGCCAGACTCACGAAGCAGTTACGCAAGAACTTACGAACCTGCACATCTTTCCTCAATCTTTGACGGCAATCTTACATTTATTAAACAGTTTACAAGCATGAAAACTTGCCAATCAACTGTTGTTATTGTTATAAACAGCCTCCTGGTGCTTCGCAGTTCATTAACTGTTTAATAATTGTAAACAAAGCCGCCAAAGATTGAGAAAAGATGTACAGGTTCGTAAGTGCTTGCGTAACTGCTTCATAAATCTGGCCCCTGGCGCCTAAAAATCTTCAATGTACATTATCTTGAGGTTATCTTGAGGTGATTTCGGTGCTTGGCGTCCCCGTGGCCAGGTCCTCGACCAGGCCTCCTTTTTGTTACACACCCTCCCCAGGCCCGTAGCAGCTGTCTAACTTCCAGGGGCCAGATTTACGAAGCAGCCACGCAAGCACTTACGAACCTGTACATCTTTTCTCAATCTTTGGCGGCTTTGTTTGCAATTATTCAACAGTTAATGAGCTCCGAAGCACCAGGAGGCTGTTTATAACAATAACAACAGTTGAATGGGACGTTTTCATGCTTGTAAACTGTTTAATAAATGTAATCAAAGCCGTCAAAGATTGAGGAAAAATGTACAGGTTCGTAAGTTCTTGCGTAACTGCTTCGTGAATCTAGCCCCAGGTACCTATTTACTGCTAGGTGAACAGGTACATTAGGGTGAAAGAAACTCTGCCCATTTGTTTCCTCCTCTGCCGGGTATTTAAATGAGTGTGGGAGCGATAAGTGCCAACTTACTAAGGGTAAGCATGTCGTGGTACAGGGGCTAGGTGGGCGGCTGGGAGCATCCAGATCGCTGGTTCGAGTCACCCTGTCATTACACACCAGGTCAAGGATGATGGGCCATATAAGCGGGATATTGTTCACAGGTCTTTGGGTCTCCAGAGGTAATAAATAAATGACAGGACGCGTCTTTGCGTTTTCACTGCAAGGTTTGCAGTTCCTGTCAGTGTAATCCTGTAGTGTATTATAAAAATACATTCACTCAGGCATACAAGAATTATAAGAAGGTGATACGACACATAATTGACTGGACTTGCAAACCTTGCAGTGAAAACGCCAGGATGTGTCGTGTCATTTATTATAACAACCCTCGCACATCTTCCCTCATTATGAGGAATAACATCTCTGCCTCCTCTGACACACTGAGGTGTGCTAATGTAATGTATCATTACAAAGGCAACTCTGGACACTGTGCACTGCCAAACATAATCTACATTGTACACTCGACGAACACATTGAGTAGAAGTCTTACACTTCATTTGCAACACGGAGGCATTAAGCAACATCATTCTCAATACCACAACACCATCCTTAATCGTGAAGACATGGTGAAAGATACGACACTAATCGCACGCACCGACGACCGTAGGAGGCTTCATATGCTTGAAGCCGTGTTCATTCTGGAGCTACCACCAGTAATCATCATCCAGATGAATTCGGCATCGAGCATACAACTGTTCGATGGTCCTCCATTGACCCAGAAGGAAGATGTAGGACCTGGCGGACAGCTAGAAGCCGGAGTCAGGCAACAATCACGTTACCTTATCCTTCGCCGCTCTCTACGAATAATGGGAGTAGGTGAATCGTAGAGTGAAGTGTCCTCGGCCTTATAAATGTCTTGAGTTCTCCTTGTAAGTTTAGGGGCTCACTATAGCCCGTGCTACATGGACACTTCATTCTGAGTGGCTAAATCTAGAGCAACAACAACTTTGTAAGTTCAGTATAGCTGTGTTAGTGCAACATAATGTACTCCTGAAGATGTCACATTGTTGACGAAACGTCGAAATAATAAAAATGGAAAGATTAAGTGATCTAATGTTTCTTCACCCCCTAGATGGTAGAAGATATTTGCGTAGAATGGAAAATATCTAAATGAAAATTAATAATGTCACTATTAAAATTATTAGTCAAAATGCTGTTGTGTTTAATGGCATGTGTATTAGAAAAAAAACGGCTCCCAAAATATTTATATAAATAAAAATGTAAATGTTTATTTACATGTGATTTTTTTTTAACTGAAAAAATAATCTCTTCTCACAACCAGACCATCACCACAGAAATCTTAACAAACAACACAGAAATCATCGATAGATACAGCGATAACAGGCGGCTCGACATCAGCGAGGCACTACACATAAAGTCAACACCCGCAATCAATACCCAATTAATGCACAACTAAATTCTACCCACTTCAAGACTCCGAACCAATATAGAAGGATCAAGAGGAAGTGGTGATGCTATAGGTCAATAGGCCTTCTGCAGTTCCCTTCGTATGTTTTTATACCCATTGGTTTGTGTTCTGTCTTGTGTAAATGTCAATCACCTTACTCAAAACTTTTATATCACCTTACCCAAATGCGAGTATAAGTATAGATGTGTTTACAGGTTACAGTTGTGTGTGTAAACTAAAGGCTTTGAAAATGTAATAAGTTATTAGGAAACGCGTTCAGGCGTCACTTCAGACTAGAAATAAAGATGAATTTTGGAGAACTGATTTTTCAATTACCATCGACAGTGAAAAGAAACATTAGAAATATTGAGAAAATTCGTGTTAGAATTATTAATCTTACTTTTTCGGTCATATTCCACAACATATATTTACAAGAGAGACTACAATATACAATATATTATATTATATATATATAATATATATAATATTATATTATATATATATATATATATATATATATATATATATATATATATATATATATATATATATAATATATTATATATATATATATTATATATATATATATATATATATATGTCGTACCTAATAGCCAGAACGCACTTCTCAGCCTACTATTCAAGGCCCGATTTGCCTAATAAGCCAGGTTTTCATGAATTAATGTTTTTTCGTCTACCTAACCTACCTAACCTAACCTAACCTAGCTTTTTTTGGCTACCTAACCTAACCTTACCTATAAATATAGGTTAGGTTAGGTTAGGTAGGGTTGGTTAGGTTCGGTCATATATCTACGTTAATTTTAACTCCAATAAAAAAAAATGACCTCATACATCGAGAAAAGGGTTGCTTTATCATTTCATAAGAAAAAAATTATAGTAAATATATTAATTCAGGAAAACTTGGCTTATTAGGCAAATCGGGCCTTGAATAGTAGGCTGAGAAGTGAGTTCTGGCTACTAGGTACGACATATATATATATATATATGTCGTACCTAATAGCCAGAACGCACTTCTCAGCCTAGTATGCAAGGCCCGATTTGCCTAATAAGCCAAGTTTTCATGAATTAATTGTTTTTCGTCTACCTAACCTACCTAACCTTACCTAACTTTTTCGGCTACCTAACCTAACCTAACCTATAAAGATAGGTTAGGTTAGGTTAGGTTAGGTAGGGTTGGTTAGGTTCGGTCACATATCTACGTTAATTTTAACTCCAATAAAAAAAAATTGACCTCATACATAATGAAATTGGTAGCTTTATCATTTCATAAGAAAAAAATTAGAGAAAATATATTAATTCAGGAAAACTTGGCTTTTTAGGCAAATCGGGCCTTGCATAGTAGGCCGAGAAGTGCGTTCTGGCTACTAGGTACGACATATATATTATATATATATATATATATATATATATATATATATATATATATATATATATATATATATATATATATAGGGGGGTACCACCTCTGGTGCAATTATAGGGACCTACAGCCTCAGAGAAGGGAACACAGAGCATTCTGGGAAAAACTTGCCATTTAACTCTGAATACGTAAGAGTGTTCGCTTCTCCTACCACCCCCCTTTTTTATGGTGTACACTTTATTATGCAAGGTTATACAATTACATATCTGATTTTATTAAAAAAATTAACATTAAGAGGACAAAAAAAAAGTTCGCTTTCTAGAGGCTGTAGATTTCCTCGAACTCCTCCGACGCCGGGCAGGAACCGAGGATGCAGCGAGCATTCCCCCTCTGGATCGCGACACTGAGGCGCTGAAAGAGAAAACTTGCTGCTCTAGGGTCTCTTGTGGTGTCAATGAGCTTGGAACCAAGATCCTTAAGAAACCTTCTTGCACTCTCTCCCCATGGGCCTAGGGTCTCAGACCCTATTGGAACAAAGTTGTACTGATGATCTAATTGCCTGTACTTGGCTGAATTGTCTCTTTCTCTGCGTGTCGCCGCGGCTCCTGCTGTGCCGGCAGAGAGGTTGATGTATGTGGTTGTCAGGGTGGATACACAAGTATAGTCCCATGCCAACTGTCTGCCACCATTCCACGGTCGCAGTGTGATTCCGTCTGGTCGGCCGACAAAGCTAACAGAGTCATGGTTCAGTAGGTTGCGGGGCTCTCTCTCCGCTGGACACTGAGCAGAGGCAAGGCTTCTTTTAATGATGTCAGTGACTTCGTCATGTCTAGTGTGCCAACCACCAGATTTTCCACAGTGCAGGCCATGCAATCCATATTCGTCAGCATCTGCCTCGCCGCAAATACACCTGTGAACAGTGTGGATAGGGGCAGCAAGGCGGAGAGCGACTGCAATACGGAACTCCTGCGGATCAAGACGTGTGCCTGTCGCAGACATAGGGACTGCTAAAAGGAAGTCCCCTGCATGGGGAGCCTGCACAGCTGTGAGGCGTGCACGATCACTGGGGGTTGATGCTGCCTCCAGCAAAGCTGTGGATGCTTTGTCTACAATGGGGCTGTCCCAACTGGATTGTTTCTTGGCTTTCGGCATGGCTGGTCTGAGTGCTGGGTCTGTCATGGCACCCCATTTCGTGTCGCATTCCGTGTAGAGGGGGTCCTGTATCCCCGCTACATCACTCAGGGTGTCAGGTAGAATTTCCTTATCCAGGTCATCTGATGCTGAGGAGGAAGACAGAAAGGCTGGGACAGCAATATATATATATATATATATATATATATATATATATATATATATATATATATATATATATTATTAAATATGACCGAAAAAGTAAGATTAATAATTCTAACACGAATTTTCTCAATCTTTCGTACATTACGCTTCACTGTTGGAGGTAAATCAAAAATCAATTCTCCAAAATTCATTTTTATTTCTAGTCTGACGCGACACGGGCGCGTTTCGTAAAACTTATTACATTTTCAAAGACTTTAGTTCACAAATACACAACTGAATAGAACTTATGTATCTCCGATTTTATATCTACATTTGAGTGAGGTGGAAGGGGTGATGTGGCATTAACACAAGACAGAACAAAATGTGGTATTAATTTCATCAACACAAGACAGAACAAGAGTATTAATAGGGTATTAATTTCATCAACACAAGACAGAACACGAAACAATGGATATTGAATAGAAGTGTTTGTAGAAAGCCTATTGGTCCATATTTCTTGATGCTTCTATATTGGAGCGGAGTCTTGAGGTGGGTAGAATATAGTTGTGCAATAATTGGCTGTTGATTGCTGGTGTTGACTTCTTGATGTGTAGTGCCTCGCAAACGTCAAGCCGCCTGCTATCGCTGTATCTATCGATGATTTCTGTGTTGTTTACTAGGATTTCTCTGGCGATGGTTTGGTTGTGGGAAGAGATTATATGTTCCTTAATGGAGCCCTGTTGCTTATGCATCGTTAAACGCCTAGAAGGAGATGTTGTTGTCTTGCCTATATACTGGGTTTTTTGGAGCTTACAGTCCCCAAGTGGGCATTTGAAGGCATAGACGACGTTAGTCTCTTTTAAAGCGTTCTGTTTTGTGTCTGGAGAGTTTCTCATGAGTAGGCTGGCCGTTTTTCTGGTTTTATAGTAAATCGTCAGTTGTATCCTCTGATTTTTGTCTGTAGGGATAACGTTTCTATTAACAATATCTTTCAGGACCCTTTCCTCCATTTTATGAGCTGTGGAAAAGAAGTTCCTGTAAAATAGTCTAATAGGGGGTATAGGTGTTGTGTTAGTTGTCTCTTCAGAGGTTGCATGGCTTTTCACTTTCCTTCTTATGATGTCATAAGAAGGAAAGTGAAAAGCCATGCAACCTCTGAAGAGACAACTAACACAACACCTATACCCCCTATTAGACTATTTTACAGGAACTTCTTTTCCACAGCTCATAAAACGGAGGAAAGGGTCCTGAAAGATATTGTTAATAGAAACGTTATCCCTACAGACAAAAATCAGAGGATACAACTGACGATTTACTATAAAACCTGAAAAACGGCCAGCCTACTCATGAGAAACTCTCCAGACACAAAACAGAACGCTTTAAAAGAGACTAACGTCGTCTATGCCTTCAAATGCCCACTTGGGGACTGTAAGCTCCAAAAAAAACAGTATATAGGCAAGACAACAACATCTCTTTCTAGGCGTTTAACGATGCATAAGCAACAGGGCTCCATTAAGGAACATATAATCTCTTCCCACAACCAAACCATCGCCAGAGAAATCCTAGTAAACAACACAGAAATCATCGATAGATACAGCGATAGCAGGCGGCTTGACGTTTGCGAGGCACTACACATCAAGAAGTCAACACCAGCAATCAACAGCCAATTATTGCACAACTATATTCTACCCACCTCAAGACTCTGCTCCAATATAGAAGCATCAAGAAATATGGACCAATAGGCTTTCTACAAACACTTCTATTCAATATCCATTGTTTCGTGTTCTGTCTTGTGTTGATGAAATTAATACCCTATTAATACTCTTGTTCTGTCTTGTGTTGATGAAATTAATACCCTATTAATACCACATTTTGTTCTGTCTTGTGTTAATGCCACATCACTCCTTCCACCTCACTCAAATGTAGATATAAAATCGGAGATACGTAAGTTCTATTCAGTTGTGTATTTGTGAACTAAAGTCTTTGAAAATGTAATAAGTTTTACGAAACGCGCCCGTGTCGCGTCAGACTAGAAATAAAAATGAAGGCGATGAGTCACAATAACGTGGCTGAAGTATGTTGACCAGACCACACACTAGAAATTGAAGGGACGACGACGTTTCGGTCCGTCCTGGACCATTCTCAAGTCGATTCAATTTCTAGTGTGTGGTCTGGTCAACAATCAATAAAAATGAATTTTGGAGAATTGATTTTTGATTTACCTCCAACAGTGAAGCGTAATGTACGAAAGATTGAGAAAATTCGTGTTAGAATTATTAATGTTACTTTTTCGGTCATATTTAATAATATATGTCTACAGGAAAGACTGCTACCAAAATATACTAATATATATATATATATATATATATATATATATATATTGTCGGAAAATCCGACACCATTTAATATATCATACAGATAATAGCTGTGTTGTATAAACAAGTTACCCATAGAAAACGTAACTTGTAGTGGAATTACCGTCTATAGAAAACGGGATATCATCACCACATACTATTATAATTCACCAGCTATTCTGCTGGGAATTATTCTTAAATACATTAGTCTTTGGACTTTACCATCATAAAAACATCTTATATAAATTAACTTAATTATCAATATTAAAGTAGAGTAAATGTGACCCTTCTATCACGTTCTGAAATCTGGACAATGTAAGCCAGGCGTCGGAGGGAGGAAGGAGGGGCCATTGTTGTGTCACCTCCGAGACGTGTGGAGCAAATTTGGCTCCTATCATTCTGGACAATGTCGGCCAGTAACGTCAATAGTATGGAGTGTTAAACAGCCATTGTTTATATTGAGACCAGAGGCTCACACGGGAGCAAATTCGGCTCCTGTTAAATTTACTTGGACGTAGTGTTATGGAAACCAAAGGTGTACCATTTTTCAACACGCTGTCTACATATCAAGTTAAGTGTTCTTTCCGAAACCCATTATCTATCATTAGTGGCCATTAATGTCATTATATAGGGTGACTCGGTTAGAACGCGAAATCGCCTCATACTAAAGGTAATTAAGCCAGGTCTTTATTGTTCCATGTACTGTATAGTGTTTTCTCTGAAATACTTGTCATATATAGGATTCTGGCTTCACAGCTAGCGCACTTTTGACAGGTCAAGACGAGGAAGCAAGATTTGTGCACCAGTTACTGGGTGATATGGAAGCTACCTCAAAGAGGATAATTTGGTGTCTACACCCTAGTTATACCTGGTGGACTAGCCTGCTGTACTATAAGATAAGGAACCTCTTCAATGTATGTAGTTAATTCTGTAGTTTGATTGGCTGCATATATATTAATTTATAAACCCCCCCCTAATGTGTAGAGGATCGATTTGTGAGATTATGAGATTATTGCAGAAATACAGTCCACTCATTATTATACAAATTGCTATCGAAGTATATAAATTAACGTAAATATAAATTCATATAAATTAAATAAATATAAATCTCACAAGTCGGTCCCCACATTATTTGGACCTTCGGAACCGGAATATTCGGTCCTATGAACCCACATTTGGTCATCTTAGTACCGGATGAATCAGTTAACCAGTGGATTCATTAAATATACTAGTGCAGTGTTATTTAAACAAAGCCAGCAGTCAAGACGGCAGCGTAGCCTCGAGGGAGCTCAGGAGCCTCCCTCAGCCCAGTTCAGCTTCGTCAGCGGTTTCATGCACACCCACAGATATTTGGTGGCGTGTTATTTCGTGAAATGACAGCGCTAATATTGAAGCCAGCCTAATTAGTGACTGTGTCTTCGCGAGATTGTTCACGGATTTCGTGGTGTTACATTTCGCGAGAGATTATCTACGAATTTTGTGGAGTTTATTTCGCGAGGTCACTAATAATATTTAATACTTCTAGATAATATTAGAAGTTTCATAGAGGCTAATTAAGAGGCTATTATCAATAATTGTGTATATTATTTCTCCAAAATAGAGAATTATTTAATATATATTGCACTAGTGATCACAGTATAATATTTACTAATTGCCAACCCACAACAGGGTAGGATATTAACCATTGACTAGTTGAACTATTATCGTTCATCCTAGTCCCATTATTACCATAGTCAGTTGTACTATATTGAACAACCTACACCATTAATGAATGGTCCAGACCCTATTTTGGGTGTAATTTTTATCAACTCGAATTGAGTTGTGTATATATAATAATTTACTTATGATCATTACACCTTTGAGTGATTAATTAGTGTCTCTACCATCCTAGGGTGATATAGAAGAGCTAACCTAAAGGTACTTCCATGACACTGGTTTATCACTCAAATCATTAGTGTGTATGATTGTATATATATAATGTGTATTAATTTTAAGTGCTAACCTCTAGTAGAGGTAGGATTATTGCCTAGTGAGTGCAGAATTTGACCCTAGGCTATCATTAGAGTTTGTTCAGTATTATGAGCGACCCAAGTACAAGTCCCACAAGGCTTCACCAACTAGCCAGTATGGATAATGCAGGGAGAATGAAAAGAACCCTTGCAGGTCTTAAAGGCCACTTAACAAGACAGATCAAGAAATGTGAAGATTTGTCACAACAATCAACAGTTGATTATGCTGACCTGGAAAGCTATTATCAAGCAGCTGCAGGTAAATTTAAGCAAATCAAATGTCAAATAGCAACATATGTGGCTGAACTTGCCAACACCAATTTATCAGAAACAGAAATAGACGACATTATGGTTGATCTTGCGAATTATGAAGAAGAAACTCAAGCCAGGTTGGAACATTTACACAGGATAATTGAATCAGAACAAATAGCAAGTACACCAAATAAAGTAGATAATGTTATGGATGATCTGGATCTTTTTGAGAATAAATGTAAAGCCAGATTAGATCCTTTAATCAACAAGGATAAAGCTTCACCCAGTAAAGCTTCACCCACTACAGCTTCACCCAATATTATACCACCAGAAATTAAGCAGTTCTCAGACAATTTATCCACAGTCTCTGTGGTTTCTGAAAACCCAATACCTGAAGCTACTAAGTTAACATGCCTCCAAACTAGAGGTGAAGCTGAACCAGTAGTAGAAAATGTAAATGAAAATAGCGACAGCACTAATTTCCCAGTCCAGCCTCCTAGGAATAATGCTGGCAATGAGAAAACTGTCATACATCTAGTACTACAATTGCTGGATTTACCTCAACCTGATCAGACTGCTGACTCATTACAATCCTTCAGCATGGAGTTTGAGTCACTACTAAGAATATTCAGTCTTAAGGTTGATATAACTACTAGTGAATGGATGACCAAAGTAGTCCTTCAACGAAAATTGTCCAGCGATATACTAGATGAATTATATGCACATCAACATAACACCATCCTGACAGTACAGGACATCACTGAAGGTTTACATTCCATCATAAACAAACGACGAGCAAATGAGGAAGTTAAAGCCTCTTGCAAGCCTTCAGAAATAGAAAATAAGAGTCAATTAAAGGGTAAAACAACTACCCTAAATAAACATCAGTCAATTACTCAAACATCAATTTGCAGAAAATCTGACAATGCAGCAGCATCCTCCAAGCCTACTGTTACTAGTTCACCCAAACCGGTAACTTCCAAACGTGCAGTAGGCTGGGGGACATGTATGTTCTGCAAAAAGAAACATTCAACATACTGTTGTGCTAATTATCCAACCAGAGACACTCGTATGGAGCGACTCCAGGAATTAGGGAGATGTGCAAGGTGTCTCAAGTCACACAACATAGACTATTGTGATACCCAATTCAACACCTGCAACAGGTGTAGAAGAGGTAGGCACCATGCAGCACTGTGCAAATATACGAAATTAACGTATTCAAGACCCAAGGTGGAAGATAGCATTCCCACCACAGTACAGTACTGCAAGGTGCAACAAACAAAGAGTGTCCAATCGGCAAAGTCTAAAGGTAATACGACTTTGCCTACTGCCCAAATTACCATCCTGAATAAGAGGGCCAAGGTCCATACCCGTGGGTTGTTTGACCAAGGATCCCAGAGAACATATATCACTAAAAAGCTGGCAGATGAACTACAATTAAGGCCTGTAGCCCAGATGTCATTCAACATCTCAGGGTTTGTAACAGATGCAGGACCTCAAGTCTACCAGGTGGTACAGCCATCAGTACGCTTAGGCAGGTACGTCTGTCGAGTACAAGCCATTGTGGTGGACAAAATACCAGTAGACCTACAAGTTCAAGGTCTGAGAGCAACAGCCAAATTCCTGAGAAATAGAGGAATAAAATTGGCAGATAATATTAAGTCTGATCACCTCACTGACTTCGGTCTCCTTGTTGGGACAGACTATTGCCATCGATTCATTGGTAGCCCTACTAAATATCAGGGTATAACCATGTTAAACTCTGCAGGAGGTAAATTACTCTCAGGCCCAGTATCAAGCCTGAGGAGACCTATGCCTGCAGATAAACAATACCAATAGAAATCTAAATTTGTCAGCTGATTATATTTCTCCAGTAGCATTATACTAAGGAGATTACAGCTGACTATAGTAACAGAGGTTGATGTTAGTATCATCATTTGAAGCTGGAGATGAGTTCATGAGGCCTCAGTGGCAAATCAGTGAACAGTAGCTTAAACAGCTACAAGTCACTGCGACCAATGTCACTGAACCCACTGCAGTCTCAGAACCATACTTTACTTTAATGATGAGCTATTCAATCTTCTGAATCAATTAACTAAATTAAAACCCAATAAATCTGATGACTGATTTGATACATTTATTATTTAATCAAGATGTATTCCATGGGCCTCAGTGTTTATATATCAGTGACCAGTTACCTGAAGAAACTTCAAGTTATATCTAAGGTCACTGATCTCACTGCAGTCCCTGAATCATACTTGACTGTAGTACTTGATCACATTCAGTCTTCTGGGTTAAATAATATGTAATAAGGCTTGAATATTAGCCTTTCAAGAGTTAACAGGGAAATGAAATCGCATTAGACTTCTAACCCCTGCAACTCTAGTACGGGACATCCGTCCTGTACGAACAGACACACAAATGTGTGATTATTAACTACTAACATCAAATTAATCTAATAATTCAAAGGAGGAGTATCGGTGTGCGTCTGTTCTAATTAGGACTTCGACCCGTGAGCAGCCCCTGGGGAATTATGTCGGAAAATCCGACACCATTTAATATATCATACAGATAATAGCTGTGTTGTATAAACAAGTTACCCATAGAAAACGTAACTTGTAGTGGAATTACCGTCTATAGAAAACGGGATATCATCACCACATACTATTATAATTCACCAGCTATTCTGCTGGGAATTATTCTTAAATACATTAGTCTTTGGACTTTACCATCATAAAAACATCTTATATAAATTAACTTAATTATCAATATTAAAGTAGAGTAAATGTGACCCTTCTATCACGTTCTGAAATCTGGACAATGTAAGCCAGGCGTCGGAGGGAGGAAGGAGGGGCCATTGTTGTGTCACCTCCGAGACGTGTGGAGCAAATTTGGCTCCTATCATTCTGGACAATGTCGGCCAGTAACGTCAATAGTATGGAGTGTTAAACAGCCATTGTTTATATTGAGACCAGAGGCTCACACGGGAGCAAATTCGGCTCCTGTTAAATTTACTTGGACGTAGTGTTATGGAAACCAAAGGTGTACCATTTTTCAACACGCTGTCTACATATCAAGTTAAGTGTTCTTTCCGAAACCCATTATCTATCATTAGTGGCCATTAATGTCATTATATAGGGTGACCCGGTTAGAACGCGAAATCGCCTCATACTAAAGGTAATTAAGCCAGGTCTTTATTGTTCCATGTACTGTATAGTGTTTTCTCTGAAATACTTGTCATATATAGGATTCTGGCTTCACAGCTAGCGCACTTTTGACAGGTCAAGACGAGGAAGCAAGATTTGTGCACCAGTTACTGGGTGATATGGAAGCTACCTCAAAGAGGATAATTTGGTGTCTACACCCTAGTTATACCTGGTGGACTAGCCTGCTGTACTATAAGATAAGGAACCTCTTCAATGTATGTAGTTAATTCTGTAGTTTGATTGGCTGCATATATATTAATTTATAAACCCCCCCCCTAATGTGTAGAGGATCGATTTGTGAGATTATGAGATTATTGCAGAAATACAGTCCACTCATTATTATATAAATTGCTATCGAAGTATATAAATTAACGTAAATATAAATTCATATAAATTAAATAAATATAAATCTCACAAGTCGGTCCCCACATATATATATATATATATATATATATATATATATATATATATATATATATGTGTGTGTGTGTGTGTGTGTGTGTGTGTGTGGTGTGTGTGTGTGTGTGTGTGTGTGTGTGTATGTGTGTGTGTGTGTGTGTGTGTGTGTGTGTATTAGAATATTTTGGTAGCAGTCTCTCTTGTAAACATATGTTGTTGAATATGACCGAAAAGGTAAGATTAATAATTCTAACACGAATTTTCTCAATATTTCTTGTTTTTCTTCACTGTCGGTGGTAATGGAAATATTAATTCTCCAAAATTCATTTTTATTTTTGGTCTGACGCCTGAACACGTTTCGTAATGGCTTATTACATTTTCAAAGACTTAATTTACAGACAATTTCATCGTACTTATACTCTATTTTGTGAGGTGATATGGTACAAATGTTGTGGGTGAGGTGAACAAACTTGTGACAAATACCAAACAGAACATGTTACAATAGGTATAACTTGGATATGAGAACATAAGAATGTAAGTAACTGCAAAAGGCCTATTGGCCCATACTTCCTCTTGCTGCTTCCATAGTGGTTCGGGGTCTTGAAGTGGGTAGAATATAGTTGTGCATTAATTGGCTGTTGATTGCTGGTGTTGACTTCTTGATGTGTAGTGCCTCGCTGATGTCGAGCCGCCTGCTATCACTGCACCTATCAAAGATTTCTGTGTTGTTTGTTAAGATTTCTCTGGTGATGGTCTGGTTGTGAGAATATATTATATGTTCCTTTATGGAGCCCTGTTGTTTATGCATTGTTAGTCGCCTGGAAAGAGACTTTGTTGTCTTGCTTATATACTGAGTTCATTGGGGCTTACAGTCCCCAAGTGGGCATTTGAAGGCATAGACGACGTTGGTCTCTTTTAAGGCGTTCTGCTTGGTGTCTGGGGAGTTTTTCATGAGTAGGTTGGCCGTTTTTTGGTTTTATAGTAAATTGTCAACTGTATTTTCTGATTTTTGTCTGTAGGGATAACGTTCCTATCAACAATATCTTTTAGGACACTTTCCTCCGTTTTATGAGCTGTCGAAAAGAAGTTCCTGTAAAATAGTCTACTAGGGGGTATAAGTGTTGTGTTGGTTGACTCTTCAGAGGTTGCATGACGTTTCATCTTTCTTTTTATGATATCTTCAACAAAATCTTTTATCTTATATCTATCTTTTGTTGAAGATATCATAAAAAGAAAGGAAAAACGCTATGCAACCTCTGAAGAGGCCACCAACACAACACCTGTACCCCCTATTAGACTATTTTACATGAACTTCTTTTCGACGGCTCATAAAACGGAGGAAAGTGTCTAAAAGATATTGTTGATAGGAATGTTATCCCTACAGACAAAAATCAGAAAATACAGTTGACAATTTACTATAAAACCTAAAAATCGGCCAATCTACTCTATCTTACATAATTGTCACTATGTGAGGGAAAAATGGACTCAGTCAAAAAACATACATAGGGAATATGGTAAATAAAGTCAATAAAGGGTTTGATTGCAAATATAAAGAATAGAGTATTAAAGGGGGACGATGCAAGAGATGTGGACGCCATCTTGACGTGAGGGGAGCTGGATACGTTGACGACCAGACCTTGCTATCGGGGGGGGGGGATTTTCTCCGTCTGTATAGTCAGATAAGTCATCATTACTTGTTATCAGGGATGCAAGATATTGTAGAGTAGTTATGCAGACTTTGGAGATGTTTTATAAGAGAGTCCAGGTTTCCCAGAGGTGTAAATATATGTGAAATTGGTTGACAGCTGTGGTGGGTGTGTGCACGGTTCCAGGTTTGGCACGATGAGCCTCAGGGTATCTAGAGCCCCGCTAGGGACTTATATTAATTCATAATGACCTTGTGTAGTAAGGAACAACATTTAATGTATGTAATATAGTTTGTCTTATACATATAAATTTGTCTTTGAACTAGGCTGTTTTCCTTACTCCTTGATGTTCTCCGAGGCTCAAGTAAAATCATATATTTTCCCTAGACAACATTTAAAGGTCCACCACCACCAAATTCTTGACAGGTCTCTGAGACAACAAAATCATCTTCTCGAGGTTATCTTGAGATGATTTCGGGGCTTTAGTGTCCCCGCGGCCCGGTCCTCGACCAGGCCTCCACCCCCCAGGAAGCAGCCCGTGACAGCTGACTAACACCCAGGTACCTATTTTACTGCTAGGTAACAGGGGCATAGGGTGAAAGAAACTCTGCCCATTGAGTTTCATGACACAATTGATGACAAAAATAAGACACAACACGTGACACCCCCCCCCCCCCACAGTACACGTCTGCAGAAGGCGTAGATTACCTTGATGATATTCTTACCTCTTACCTTGATGATATTCTTACCTCTTACCTTGATGATATTCTTACCTCTTACCTTGATGATATTCTTACCTCTTACCTTGATAATATTCTTACCTCTTACCTTGATAATATTCTTACCTCTTACCTTGATAATATTCTTACCTCTTACCTTGATGATATTCTTACCTCTTACCTTGATAATATTCTTACCTCTTACCTTGATAATATTCTTACCTCTTACCTTGATAATATTCTTACCTCTTACCTTGATAATATTCTTACCTCTTACCTTGATAATATTCTTACCTCTTACCTTGATAATATTCTTACCTCTTACCTTGATAATATTCTTACCTCTTACCTTGATAATATTCTTACCTCTTACCTTGATGATATTCTTACCTCTTACCTTAATATTACTGTAGACAACACTAACACCATTCCCTAAACATGAGTCACCACTCTCCTCTCACAACTCATCATTTACTCACTATTCACTTCTCAGTTATTCAGTTTTTAACTCATAACATCTTACAAGCATCGCAAGTGTTCTTAATATGTATAATGTTATAAATACTCCAACCCTTCCATAAGTGCATAATGCCTGCAGGTGCTTGAGGTAATCCCAGGATTAATATACTGGGAGTAATGAACATTACTCCCAGGATTAATATACTGGGAGTAATGAACATTACTCCCAGGATTAATATACTGGGAGCAATGAACATTACTCCCAGGATTAATATACTGGGAGTAATGAACATTACTCCCAGGATTAATATACTGGGAGCAATGAACATTACTCCCAGGATTAATATACTGGGAGTAATGAACATTACTCCCTGGATTAATATACTGGGAGCAATGAGCATTACTCCCAGGATTAATATACTGGGAGTAATGAACATTACTCCCAGGATTAATATACTGGGAGTAATGAACATTACTCCCAGGATTAATATACTGGGAGTAATGAACATTACTCCCAGGATTAATAGACTGGGAGTAATGAACATTACTCCCAGGATTAATATACTGGGAGTAATGAACATTACTCCAGCAGCTTATGAACACTTATATATAATTGTGCTTTAATACACACTTGAGAAGCTCATTTGGGGGAATATTTTGTTTCTTCAGAATATTGGTGGTGACCGGAGGAGTATACGGCCCTCATACCTGAGCCCTCACTACCAGAGATGGTGAGGCGACCCTTGTGAGGCCTTGGCTGGTTGTGAGGCGACCCTTGTGAGGCCTTGGCTGGTTGTGAGGCGACCCTTGTGAGGCCTTGGCTGGTTGTGAGGCGACCCTTGTGAGGCCTTGGCTGGTTGTGAGGCGACCCTTGTGAGGCCTTGGCTAGTTGTGAGGCGACCCTTGTGAGGCCTTGGCTGGTTGTGAGGCGACCCTTGTGAGGCCTTGGGTGGTTGTGAGGCGACCCTTGTGAGGCCTTGGGTGGTTGTGAGGCGACCCTTGTGAGGCCTTGGGTGGTTGTGAGGCGACCCTTGTGAGGCCTTGGGTGGTTGTGAGGCGACCCTTGTGAGGCCTTGGGTGGTTGTGAGGCGACCCTTGTGAGGCCTTGGCTGGTTGTGAGGCGACCCTTGTGAGGCCTTGGCTGGTTGTGAGGCGACCCTTGTGAGGCCTTGGCTGGTTGTGAGGCGACCCTTGTGAGGCCTTGGGTGGTTGTGAGGCGACCCTTGTGAGGCCTTGGGTGGTTGTGAGGCGACCCTTGTGAGGCCTTGGCTGGTGGTGAGGCGACCCTTGTGAGGCCTTGGCTGGTTGTGAGGCGACCCTTGTGAGGCCTTGGGTGGTTGTGAGGCGACCCTTGTGAGGCCTTGGGTGGTTGTGAGGAGATGGTGAGGCGACCCTTGTGAGGCCTTGGGTGGTTGTGAGGCGACCCTTGTGAGGCCTTGGGTGGTTGTGAGGAGATGGTGAGGTGACCCTTGTGAGACCTTGGGAGGTTGTGAGGAGATGGTGAGGCGACTGTTGTGATGTAGAGAGTTGGTTGTGAGGGAGATAATGAGGAGAAACAGTAAACTTTAACCCCCTAGATCATGTCACTTGGTCAACGGTATATGTGACTCTTATCAGGGCTCTGACATTACACAGTTAAACAATGGGGTAAATGTGAGACATTTAGGAAACACATTACAGTTGCATGCACAAGGTAATCCCAGTAACGTGAGGTATCTGTGAGAAGATCATTAGGAGCCGTGACCAGGGTTCGAGCCTATGTTGTGGGTACTCCCCAGCACACGCCCTAGACCACTGCCCCACGACATGGTACTGGAAACACGGTACTTATGGGTTTGGTGGTGATGGGGGAAGAGCAGGGGATGGTAATAGAGGAAGAGCAGGGGGATGGTGATGGGGAAGAGCAGTGGGATGGTGATGGGGGAAGAGCAGGGGGATGGTGATGGGGGAAGAGCAAGGGGATGGTGATGGGGTAAGAGCAGGGGGATGGTGATGGGGTAAGAGCAGGGGGATGGTGATGGGGGAAGATCAGGGGATGGTGATGGGGAAAGAGCAGGGGATGGTGATGGGGAAATGCAGGGGGATGGTGATGGGGGAAGAGCAGGGGGATGGTGATGGGGGAAGAGCAAGGGGATGGTGATGGGGTAAGAGCAGGGGGATGGTGATGGGGGAAGATCAGGGGATGGTGATGGGGGAAGAGCAGGGGATGGTGATGGGGGAAATGCAGGGGGATAGTGATGGGGAAGAGCAGGGGGATGGTGATGGGGGAAGAGCAAGGGGATGGTGATGGGGTAAGAGCAGGGGGATGGTGATGGGGGAAGATCAGGGGATGGTGATGGGGGAAGAGCAGGGGATGGTGATGGGGGAAATGCAGGGGGATAGTGATGGGGAAGAGCAGGGGGATGGTGATGGGGGAAGAGCAAGGGGATGGTGATGGGGTAAGAGCAGGGGGATGGTGATGGGGGAAGATCAGGGGGATGGTGATGGGGGAAGAGCAGGGGATGGTGATGGGGGAAATGCAGGGGGATAGTGATGGGGGAAGAGCAGGGGTGTGGGGATGGGGGAAGAGCAGGGGATGGTGATGGGAAGAGCAGGGGATGGTGATGGGGGAAGAGCAGGGGATGGTGATGGGGGAAGAGCAGGGGATGGTGATGGGGGAAGAGCAGGGGATGGTGATGGGGGAAGAGTAGGGGATGGTGATGGGGGAAGTGCAGGGGATGGTAATGGGGTAAGAGCAGGGGGATGGTGATGGGGTAAGAGCAGGGGGATGGTGATGGGGGAAGAGCAGGGGATGGTGATGGGGGAAGAGTAGGGGATGGTGATGGGGGAAGTGCAGGGGATGGTAATGGGGTAAGAGCAGTGGGATGGTGATGGGAAAGAGCAGGGGGATGGTGATGGGGTAAGAGCAGGGGGATGGTGATGGGGGAAGAGCAGTGGGATGGTGATGGGGTAAGAGCAGGGGGATGGTGATGTGGTAAGAGTAGGGGGATGGTGATGGGAAAGAGCAAAGGCATAGTAATGGGGGAAGATCAGGGTGATGGTGATGGGGGAAGAGCAGTGGGATGGTGATGGGGTAAGAGCAGGGGGATGGTGATGGGGTAAGAGTAGGGGGATGGTGATGGGAAAGAGCAAAGGGATAGTAATGGGGGAAGAGCAGGGTGATGGTGATGGGGGAAGAGCAGGGGATGGTGATGGGGGAAGAGCAGGGGGATGGTGATGGGGAAGAGCAGGGGATGGTGATGGGGGAAGAGCAGGGGGATGGTGATGGGGGAAGAGCAGGGGGATGGTGATGGGGGAAGAGCAGGGGATGGTGATGGGGGAAGAGCAGGGGGATGGTAGAAATGATCCATGGTATACATTACTGCAACATGACAAATATCTTAGCAGTTAAATGACACAAATAAGGTCACAAAACCCGGACCGTAGCGCCAACACACGCGCTCGACTGAGACGATCAAAGAGTGAGACCGCCCAGAGCCAAGCTGGCCGGGAGCGTCACTAACTCTGAGTCAGCTGACTCCTCTCTCTCAAATATCTCAAACTCATATACAGACATATATCTCGATCAAGAACTTATAATTCAATATATAACTACACAAAGATTATAATACACAAACTTACATAATAATACATATCAATAATTCAGTACATTAAAGATTATATCATGATATATAAATATGTGAACAAAAAATTCATATGAGCACGACATGGTAACACTGGCGCGAGTCGGTACTCAGGGGGGGGGGGCTAAGGGAGGATTTCAAAACGCCCTCCAGCCGTTATACATAAGTATACATGGATACAATATAAAGTATATATACATACAACATGAGTATCAAAACCTTGTCTACGTGGAATACATCTCACAATGCCATAATCTAATTTAATGTCATGACAAGACGACAATGCAATGAACAATCATGAGATGGATATTACACAGTATATGTGAATAATACATCAGAGACCTAAATGTATACATTCTCCATCATAGTTCACATAATATTTCCTATACAGCATTATGTAGCATTCCACACTATAAGTATATAAGGATGTTTCTTTAAGCTACATGACATTAGGCTACTGCTATTCACTAGACTTCTAATATATATCCACAAATACATGGCAAGGACCTATTGTACATAAATATAATATAAGTAGATATATGTGTCATACATCAGCCAAGATATCACTATGCAGTTTGAGCACAGATGTTTGTTTGTTTGAGATGTGCAGTTTGAGATGTGCCATACTGTGGCACATCATACACCAGCCACAGTATGATCATATTGGTGTATGTGTGGTCATAACACCACGTAACCCAGTATCATACACAGCACCATGACACCAGAGCTGCCAGGTAACACAGTATCATACACAGCACCATGACACCAGAGCTGCCAGGTAACACAGTATCATACACAGCATCATGACACCAGAGCTGCCAGGTAACACAGTATCATACACAGCATCATGACACCAGAGCTGCCAGGTAACACAGTAACATACACAGCATCATGACACCAGAGCTGCCAGGTAACACAGTATCATACACAGCATCATGACACCAGAGCTGCCAGGTAACACAGTATCATACACAGCATCATGACACCAGAGTTACCAGGTAACACAGTAACATACACAGCATCATGACACCAGAGCTGCCAGGTAACACAGTATCATACACAGCATCATGACATCAGAGCTGCCAGGTAACACAGTATCATACACAGCATCATGACACCAGAGCTGCCAGGTAACACAGTATCATACACAGCATCATGACACCAGAGCTGCCAGGTAACACAGTAACATACACAGCATCATGACACCAGAGCTGCCAGGTAACACAGTATCATACACAGCATCATGACACCAGAGCTGCCAGGTAACACAGTATCATACACAGCATCATGACACCAGAGTTACCAGGTAACACAGTAACATACACAGCATCATGACACCAGAGCTGCCAGGTAACACAGTATCATACACAGCATCATGACACCAGAGCTGCCATGTAACACAGTATCATACACAGCATCATGACACCAGAGCTGCCAGGTAACACAGTATCATACACAGCATCATGACACCAGAGCTGCCAGGTAACACAGTATCATACACAGCACCATGACACCAGAGCTGCCATGTAACACAGTATCATACACAGCATAATGACACAAGAGCTGCCAGGTAACACAGTATCATACACAGCATCATGACACCAGAGCTGCCAGGTAACACAGCATCATGACACCAGAGCTGCCAGGTAACACAGCATCATACACAGCATCATGACACCAGAGCTGCCAGGTAACACAGTATCATACACAGCATCATGACACCAGAGCTGCCAGGTAACAGAGTACCATACACAGCACCATGACACCAGAGCTGCCAGGTAACACAGTCATACACAGCACCATGACACCAGAGCTGCCAGGTAACACAGTATCATACACAGCACCATGACACCAGAGCTGCCAGGTAACACAGCACCATGACACCAGAGCTGCCAGGTAACACGGTATCATACACAGCATCATGACACCAGAGCTGCCAGGTAACACAGTATCATATACAGCATCATGACACCAGAGCTGCAAGGTAACACAGTATCATACACAGCACCATGACACCAGAGCAGCCAGGTAACCTAGTATCATACACAGCACCATGACACCAGAGCTGCCAGGTAACCTAGTATCATACACAGCACCATGACACCAGAGCTGCCTGGTAACACAGTATCATACACAGCACCATGACACCAGAGCTGCCAGGTAACACAGTATCATATACAGCATCATGACACCAGAGCTGCCAGGTAACACAGCATCATGACACCAGAGCTGCCAGGTAACACAGCATCATGACACCAGAGCTGCCAGGTAACACAGTATCATACACAGCATCATGACACCAGAGCTACCAGGTAACACAGTATCATACACAGCACCATGACACCAGAGCTGCCAGGTAACACAGCATCATGACACCAGAGCTGCCAGGTAACACAGCACCATGACACCAGAGCTGCCAGGTAACACAGCACCATGACACCAGAGCTGCCAGGTAACACAGTATCATACACAGCACCATGACACCAGACCTGCCAGGTAACACAGCACCATGACACCAGAGCTTCCAGGTAACACAGTATCATACACAGCACCACGACACCAGACCTGCCAGGTAACACAGTATCATACACAGCACCATGACACCAGAGCTGTCAGGTAACACAGTATCATACACAGCACCATGACACCAGAGCTACCAGGTAACACAGTATCCTACTCAGCATCATGACACCAGAGCTGCCAGGTAACACAGTATCATACACAGCACCATGACAACAGAGCTGCCAGGTAACACAGCATCATGACACCAGAGCTGCCAGGTAACACAGTATCATACACAGCATCATGACACCAGAGCTGCCAGGTAGCACAGTATCATACACAGCACCATGACACCAGAGCTGCCAGGTAACACAGTATCATACACAGCATCATGACACCAGAGCTGCCAGGTAACACAGTATCATGCACATCATCATGACACCAGAGCTGCCAGGTAACACAGTATCATACACTGCATCATGACACCAGAGCTGCCAGGTAACACAGCATCATGACACCAGAGCTGCCAGGTAACACAGTATCATACAAAGCATCATGACACCAGAGCTGCCAGGTACCACAGTATCATACACAGCACCATGACACCAGAGCTGCCAGGTAACACAGTATCATACACAGCATCATGACACCAGAGCTGCCAGGTAACAGTATCATACACAGCACCATGACACCAGAGCTGCCAAGTAACACAGCACCATGACACCAGAGCTGCCAGGTAACACAGTATCATACACAGCACCATGACACCAGAGCTGCCAGGTAACACAGTACCATACACAGCACCATGACACCAGAGCTGCCAGGTAACACAGTACCATACACAGCATCATGACACCAGAGCTGCCAGGTAACACAGTGTCATACACAGCAACATGACACCAGAGCTGTCAGGTAACACAGTACCATACACAGCACCATGACACCAGAGCTGCCAGGTAACACAGTATCATACACAGCACCATGACACCAGACCTGCCAGGTAACACAGTATCATACACCGCACCATGACACCAGAGCTGCCAGGTAACACAGTATCATACACAGCACCATGACACCAGAGCTGCCTGGTAACACAGTATCGTACACAGCACCATGACACCAGACCTGCCAGGTAACACAGTATCATACACAGCACCATGACACCAGAGCTGCCAGGTAACACAGTATCATACACAGCACCATGACACCAGAGCCGCCAGGTAACACAGCATCATGACACCAGAGCTGCCAGGTAACACAGTATCATACACAGCACCATGACACCAGAGCTGCCAGGTAACACAGTATCATACACAGCACCATGACACCAGAGCTCCCAGGTAACACAGCACCATGACACCAGAGCTGCCAGGTAACACAGTATCATACACAGCATCATGACACCAGAACTGCCAGGTAACACAGTATCATACACAGCACCATGACACCAGAGCTGACAGGTAACACAGCATCATGACACCAGAGCTGCCAGGTAACACAGTATCATACTCAGCATCATGACACCAGAGCTGCCTGGTAACACAGTATCATACACAGCACCATGACACCAGAGCTTCCAGGTAACACAGCATCATGACACCAGAGCTGCCAAGTAACACAGTATCATACACAGCATCATGACACCAGAGCTGCCAGGTAACACAGTATCATACACAGCATCATGACACCAGAGCTGCCAGGTAACACAGTATCATGCACATCATCATGACACCAGAGCTGCCAGGTAACACAGTATCATACACTGCATCATGACACCAGAGCTGCCAGGTAACACAGCATCATGACACCAGAGCTGCCAGGTAACACAGCATCATGACACCAGAGCTGCCAGGTAACACAGTATCATACACAGCATCATGACACCAGAGCTGCCAGGTAACACAGTATCATACACAGCACCATGACACCAGAGCTGCCAGGTAACACAGTATCATGCACATCATCATGACACCAGAGCTGCCAGATAACACACTATCATACACTGCATCTTGACACCAGTGCTGCCAGGTAACACAGCATCATGACACCAGAGCTGCCAGGTAACACAGCATCATGACACCAGAGCTGCCAGGTAACACAGTATCATACACAGCATCATGAAACCAGAGCTGCCAGGTAACACAGTATCATACACAGCACCATGACACCAGAGCTGCCATGTAACACAGTATCATACACAGCATCATGACACCAGAGCTGCCAGGTAACACTGCATCATGACACCAGAGCTGCCAGGTAACACAGTATCATACACAGCATCATGACACCAGAGCTGCCAGGTAGCACAGTATCATACACAGCACCATGACACCAGAGCTGCCAGGTAACACAGTATTATACACACCATCATGACACCAGAGCTGCCAGGTAACACAGTATCATACACAGCACCATGACACCAGAGCTGCCAGGTAACACAGAATCATACACAGCATCATGACACCAGAGCTGCCAGGTAACACAGTATCATACACAGCATCATGACACCAGAGCTGCCAGGTAACACAGTATCATACACAGCATCATGACACCAGAGCTGCCAGGTAACACAGTATCATACACAGCATCATGACACCAGAGCTGCTGCGAGGTAACAGAGTACCATACAAAGCACCATGACACCAGAGCTGCCAGGTAACACAGTCATACACAGCACCATGACACCAGAGCTGCCAGGTAACACAGTATCATACACAGCACCATGACACCAGAGCTGCCAGGTAACACAGCACCATGACACCAGAGCTGCCAGGTAACACGGTATCATACACAGCATCATGACACCAGAGCTGCCAGGTAACACAGTATCATATACAGCATAATGACACCAGAGCTGCCAGGTAACACAGTATCATACACAGCACCATGACATCAGAGCTGCCAGGTAACCTAGTATCATACACAGCACCATGACACCAGAGCTGCCAGGTAACCTAGTATCATACACAGCACCATGACACCAGAGCTGCCTGGTAACACAGTATCATACACAGTACCATGACACCAGAGCTGCCAGGTAACACAGTATCATACACAGCATCATGACACCAGAGCTGCCAGGTAACACAGCATCATGACACCAGAGCTGCCAGGTAACACAGCATCATGACACCAGAGCTGCCATGTAACACAGTATCATACACAGCATAATGACACCAGAGCTACCAGGTAACACAGTATCATACACAGCATCATGACACCAGAGCTGCCAGGTAACACAGTATCATACACAGCACCATGACACCAGAGCAGCCAGGTAACACAGCATCATGACACCAGAGCTGCCAGGTAACACAGCACCATGACACCAGAGCTGCCAGGTAACACAGCACCATGACACCAGAGCTGCCAGGTAACACAGTATCATAAACAGCACCATGACACCAGACCTGCCAGGTAACACAGTATCATACACAGCACCATGACACCAGAGCTGCCAGGTAACACAGTATCATACACAGCACCATGACACCAGAGCTGCCAGGTAACACAGTATCCTACTCAGCATCATGACACCAGAGCTGCCAGGTAACACAGTATCATACACAGCACCATGACACCAGAGCTGCCAGGTAACACAGCATCATGACACCAGAGCTGCCAGGTAACACAGCATCATGACACCAGAGCTGCCAGGTAACACAGTATCATACACAGCATCATGACACCAGAGCTACCAGGTAACACAGTATCATACACAGCACCATGACACCAGAGCTGCCAGGTAACACAGCATCATGACACCAGAGCTGCCAGGTAACACAGCACCATGACACCAGAGCTGCCAGGTAACACAGCACCATGACACCAGAGCTGCCAGGTAACACAGTATCATACACAGCACCATGACACCAGACCTGCCAGGTAACACAGCACCATGACACCAGAGCTTCCAGGTAACACAGTATCATACACAGCACCACGACACCAGACCTGCCAGGTAACACAGTATCATACACAGCACCATGACACCAGAGCTGTCAGGTAACACAGTATCATACACAGCACCATGACACCAGAGCTACCAGGTAACACAGTATCCTACTCAGCATCATGACACCAGAGCTGCCAGGTAACACAGTATCATACACAGCACCATGACAACAGAGCTGCCAGGTAACACAGCACCATGACACCAGAGCTGCCAGGTAACACAGTATCATACACAGCATCATGACACCAGAGCTGCCAGGTAGCACAGTATCATACACAGCACCATGACACCAGAGCTGCCAGGTAACACAGTATCATACACAGCATCATGACACCAGAGCTGCCAGGTAACACAGTATCATGCACATCATCATGACACCAGAGCTGCCAGGTAACACAGTATCATACACTGCATCATGACACCAGAGCTGCCAGGTAACACAGCATCATGACACCAGAGCTGCCAGGTAACACAGTATCATACAAAGCATCATGACACCAGAGCTGCCAGGTACCACAGTATCATACACAGCACCATGACACCAGAGCTGCCAGGTAACACAGTATCATACACAGCATCATGACACCAGAGCTGCCAGGTAACAGTATCATACACAGCACCATGACACCAGAGCTGCCAAGTAACACAGCACCATGACACCAGAGCTGCCAGGTAACACAGTATCATACACAGCACCATGACACCAGAGCTGCCAGGTAACACAGTACCATACACAGCACCATGACACCAGAGCTGCCAGGTAACACAGTACCATACACAGCATCATGACACCAGAGCTGCCAGGTAACACAGTGTCATACACAGCAACATGACACCAGAGCTGTCAGGTAACACAGTACCATACACAGCACCATGACACCAGAGCTGCCAGGTAACACAGTATCATACACAGCACCATGACACCAGACCTGCCAGGTAACACAGTATCATACACCGCACCATGACACCAGAGCTGCCAGGTAACACAGTATCATACACAGCACCATGACACCAGAGCTGCCTGGTAACACAGTATCGTACACAGCACCATGACACCAGACCTGCCAGGTAACACAGTATCATACACAGCACCATGACACCAGAGCTGCCAGGTAACACAGTATCATACACAGCACCATGACACCAGAGCCGCCAGGTAACACAGCATCATGACACCAGAGCTGCCAGGTAACACAGTATCATACACAGCACCATGACACCAGAGCTGCCAGGTAACACAGTATCATACACAGCACCATGACAACAGAGCTCCCAGGTAACACAGCACCATGACACCAGAGCTGCCAGGTAACACAGTATCATACACAGCATCATGACACCAGAACTGCCAGGTAACACAGTATCATACACAGCACCATGACACCAGAGCTGACAGGTAACACAGCATCATGACACCAGAGCTGCCAGGTAACACAGTATCATACTCAGCATCATGACACCAGAGCTGCCTGGTAACACAGTATCATACACAGCACCATGACACCAGAGCTGCCAGGTAACACAGCATCATGACACCAGAGCTGCCAGGTAACACAGCATCATGACACCAGAGCTGCCAGGTAACACAGTATCATACACAGCATCATGACACCAGAGCTACCAGGTAACACAGTATCATACACAGCACCATGACACCAGAGCTGCCAGGTAACACAGCATCATGACACCAGAGCTGCCAGGTAACACAGCACCATGACACCAGAGCTGCCAGGTAACACAGCACCATGACACCAGAGCTGCCAGGTAACACAGTATCATACACAGCACCATGACACCAGACCTGCCAGGTAACACAGCACCATGACACCAGAGCTTCCAGGTAACACAGTATCATACACAGCACCACGACACCAGACCTGCCAGGTAACACAGTATCATACACAGCACCATGACACCAGAGCTGTCAGGTAACACAGTATCATACACAGCACCATGACACCAGAGCTACCAGGTAACACAGTATCCTACTCAGCATCATGACACCAGAGCTGCCAGGTAACACAGTATCATACACAGCACCATGACAACAGAGCTGCCAGGTAACACAGCACCATGACACCAGAGCTGCCAGGTAACACAGTATCATACACAGCATCATGACACCAGAGCTGCCAGGTAGCACAGTATCATACACAGCACCATGACACCAGAGCTGCCAGGTAACACAGTATCATACACAGCATCATGACACCAGAGCTGCCAGGTAACACAGTATCATGCACATCATCATGACACCAGAGCTGCCAGGTAACACAGTATCATACACTGCATCATGACACCAGAGCTGCCAGGTAACACAGCATCATGACACCAGAGCTGCCAGGTAACACAGTATCATACAAAGCATCATGACACCAGAGCTGCCAGGTACCACAGTATCATACACAGCACCATGACACCAGAGCTGCCAGGTAACACAGTATCATACACAGCATCATGACACCAGAGCTGCCAGGTAACAGTATCATACACAGCACCATGACACCAGAGCTGCCAAGTAACACAGCACCATGACACCAGAGCTGCCAGGTAACACAGTATCATACACAGCACCATGACACCAGAGCTGCCAGGTAACACAGTACCATACACAGCACCATGACACCAGAGCTGCCAGGTAACACAGTACCATACACAGCATCATGACACCAGAGCTGCCAGGTAACACAGTGTCATACACAGCAACATGACACCAGAGCTGTCAGGTAACACAGTACCATACACAGCACCATGACACCAGAGCTGCCAGGTAACACAGTATCATACACAGCACCATGACACCAGACCTGCCAGGTAACACAGTATCATACACCGCACCATGACACCAGAGCTGCCAGGTAACACAGTATCATACACAGCACCATGACACCAGAGCTGCCTGGTAACACAGTATCGTACACAGCACCATGACACCAGACCTGCCAGGTAACACAGTATCATACACAGCACCATGACACCAGAGCTGCCAGGTAACACAGTATCATACACAGCACCATGACACCAGAGCCGCCAGGTAACACAGCATCATGACACCAGAGCTGCCAGGTAACACAGTATCATACACAGCACCATGACACCAGAGCTGCCAGGTAACACAGTATCATACACAGCACCATGACAACAGAGCTCCCAGGTAACACAGCACCATGACACCAGAGCTGCCAGGTAACACAGTATCATACACAGCATCATGACACCAGAACTGCCAGGTAACACAGTATCATACACAGCACCATGACACCAGAGCTGACAGGTAACACAGCATCATGACACCAGAGCTGCCAGGTAACACAGTATCATACTCAGCATCATGACACCAGAGCTGCCTGGTAACACAGTATCATACACAGCACCATGACACCAGAGCTGCCAGGTAACACAGTATCATACACAGCACCATGACACCAGAGCTGCCTGGTAACACAGTATCGTACACAGCACCATGACACCAGACCTGCCAGGTAACACAGTATCATACACAGCATCATGACACCAGAGCTGCCAGGTAACACAGTATCATGCACATCATCATGACACCAGAGCTGCCAGGTAACACAGTATCATACACTGCATCATGACACCAGAGCTGCCAGGTAACACAGCATCATGACACCAGAGCTGCCAGGTAACACAGTATCATACAAAGCATCATGACACCAGAGCTGCCAGGTACCACAGTATCATACACAGCACCATGACACCAGAGCTGCCAGGTAACACAGTATCATACACAGCATCATGACACCAGAGCTGCCAGGTAACAGTATCATACACAGCACCATGACACCAGAGCTGCCAAGTAACACAGCACCATGACACCAGAGCTGCCAGGTAACACAGTATCATACACAGCACCATGACACCAGAGCTGCCAGGTAACACAGTACCATACACAGCACCATGACACCAGAGCTGCCAGGTAACACAGTACCATACACAGCATCATGACACCAGAGCTGCCAGGTAACACAGTGTCATACACAGCAACATGACACCAGAGCTGTCAGGTAACACAGTACCATACACAGCACCATGACACCAGAGCTGCCAGGTAACACAGTATCATACACAGCACCATGACACCAGACCTGCCAGGTAACACAGTATCATACACCGCACCATGACACCAGAGCTGCCAGGTAACACAGTATCATACACAGCACCATGACACCAGAGCTGCCTGGTAACACAGTATCGTACACAGCACCATGACACCAGACCTGCCAGGTAACACAGTATCATACACAGCACCATGACACCAGAGCTGCCAGGTAACACAGTATCATACACAGCACCATGACACCAGAGCCGCCAGGTAACACAGCATCATGACACCAGAGCTGCCAGGTAACACAGTATCATACACAGCACCATGACACCAGAGCTGCCAGGTAACACAGTATCATACACAGCACCATGACAACAGAGCTCCCAGGTAACACAGCACCATGACACCAGAGCTGCCAGGTAACACAGTATCATACACAGCATCATGACACCAGAACTGCCAGGTAACACAGTATCATACACAGCACCATGACACCAGAGCTGACAGGTAACACAGCATCATGACACCAGAGCTGCCAGGTAACACAGTATCATACTCAGCATCATGACACCAGAGCTGCCTGGTAACACAGTATCATACACAGCACCATGACACCAGAGCTTCCAGGTAACACAGCATCATGACACCAGAGCTGCCAAGTAACACAGTATCATACACAGCATCATGACACCAGAGCTGCCAGGTAACACAGTATCATACACAGCATCATGACACCAGAGCTGCCAGGTAACACAGTATCATGCACATCATCATGACACCAGAGCTGCCAGGTAACACAGTATCATACACTGCATCATGACACCAGAGCTGCCAGGTAACACAGCATCATGACACCAGAGCTGCCAGGTAACACAGCATCATGACACCAGAGCTGCCAGGTAACACAGTATCATACACAGCATCATGACACCAGAGCTGCCAGGTAACACAGTATCATACACAGCACCATGACACCAGAGCTGCCAGGTAACACAGTATCATGCACATCATCATGACACCAGAGCTGCCAGATAACACACTATCATACACTGCATCTTGACACCAGTGCTGCCAGGTAACACAGCATCATGACACCAGAGCTGCCAGGTAACACAGCATCATGACACCAGAGCTGCCAGGTAACACAGTATCATACACAGCATCATGAAACCAGAGCTGCCAGGTAACACAGTATCATACACAGCACCATGACACCAGAGCTGCCATGTAACACAGTATCATACACAGCATCATGACACCAGAGCTGCCAGGTAACACTGCATCATGACACCAGAGCTGCCAGGTAACACAGTATCATACACAGCATCATGACACCAGAGCTGCCAGGTAGCACAGTATCATACACAGCACCATGACACCAGAGCTGCCAGGTAACACAGTATCATACACACCATCATGACACCAGAGCTGCCAGGTAACACAGTATCATACACAGCACCATGACACCAGAGCTGCCAGGTAACACAGAATCATACACAGCATCATGACACCAGAGCTGCCAGGTAACACAGTATCATACACAGCATCATGACACCAGAGCTGCCAGGTAACACAGTATCATACACAGCATCATGACACCAGAGCTGCCAGGTAACACAGTATCATACACAGCATCATGACACCAGAGCTGCTGCGAGGTAACAGAGTACCATACAAAGCACCATGACACCAGAGCTGCCAGGTAACACAGTCATACACAGCACCATGACACCAGAGCTGCCAGGTAACACAGTATCATACACAGCACCATGAAACCAGAGCTGCCAGGTAACACAGCACCATGACACCAGAGCTGCCAGGTAACACGGTATCATACACAGCATCATGACACCAGAGCTGCCAGGTAACACAGTATCATATACAGCATAATGACACCAGAGCTGCCAGGTAACACAGTATCATACACAGCACCATGACATCAGAGCTGCCAGGTAACCTAGTATCATACACAGCACCATGACACCAGAGCTGCCAGGTAACCTAGTATCATACACAGCACCATGACACCAGAGCTGCCTGGTAACACAGTATCATACACAGTACCATGACACCAGAGCTGCCAGGTAACACAGTATCATACACAGCATCATGACACCAGAGCTGCCAGGTAACACAGCATCATGACACCAGAGCTGCCAGGTAACACAGCATCATGACACCAGAGCTGCCATGTAACACAGTATCATACACAGCATAATGACACCAGAGCTACCAGGTAACACAGTATCATACACAGCATCATGACACCAGAGCTGCCAGGTAACACAGTATCATACACAGCACCATGACACCAGAGCAGCCAGGTAACACAGCATCATGACACCAGAGCTGCCAGGTAACATAGCACCATGACACCAGAGCTGCCAGGTAACACAGCACCATGACACCAGAGCTGCCAGGTAACACAGTATCATAAACAGCACCATGACACCAGACCTGCCAGGTAACACAGTATCATACACAGCACCATGACACCAGAGCTGCCAGGTAACACAGTATCATACACAGCACCATGACACCAGAGCTGCCAGGTAACACAGTATCCTACTCAGCATCATGACACCAGAGCTGCCAGGTAACACAGTATCATACACAGCACCATGACACCAGAGCTGCCAGGTAACACGGCATCATGACACCAGAGCTGCCAGGTAACACAGTATCATACACAGCATCATGACACCAGAGCTGCCAGGTAGCACAGTATCATACAAAGCACCATGACACCAGAGCTGCCAGGTAACACAGTATCATACACAGCATCATGACACCAGAGCTGCCAGGTAACACAGTATCATGCACATCATCATGACACCAGAGCTGCTAGGTAACACAGTATTATACACTGCATCATGACACCAGAGCTGCCAGGTAACACAGCATCATGACACCAGAGCTGCCAGGTAACACAGTATCATACAAAGCATCATGACACCAGAGCTGCCAGGTAACACAGTATCATACACAGCACCATGACACCAGAGCTGCCAGGTAACACAGTATCATACACAGCATCATGACACCAGAGCTGCCAGGTAACAGTATCATACACAGCACCATGACACCAGAGCTGCCAGGTAACACAGCACCATGACACCAGAGCTGCCAGGTAACACAGTATCATACACAGCACCATGACACCAGAGCTGCCAGGTAACACAGTATCATACACAGCATCCTGACACCAGAGCTGCCAGGTAACACAGTACCATACATAGCACCATGACACCAGAGCTGCCAGGTAACACAGTACTATTCACAGCATCATGACACCAGAGCTGCCAGGTAACACAGTGTCATACACAGCAACATGACACCAGAGCTGCCAGGTAACACAGTACCATACACAGCACCATGACACCAGAGCTGCCAGGTAACACAGTATCATACACAGCACCATGACACCAGAGCTGCCAGGTAACACAGTATCATACACAGCACCATGACACCAGAGCTGCCAGGTAACACAGTATCATACACAGCACCATGACACCAGAGCTGCTTGGTAACACAGTATCGTACACAGCACCATGACACCAGACCTGCCAGGTAACACAGTATCATACACAGCACCATGACACCAAAGCTGCCAGGTAACACAGTATCATACACAGCACCAGGACACCAGAGCTGCCAGGTAACACAGCATCATGACACCAGAGCTGCCAGGTAACACAGTATCATACACAGCACCATGACACCAGAGCTGCCAGGTAACACAGTATCATACACAGCATCATGACACCAGAGCTGCCAGGTAACACAGTATCATACAGTGCATCATGACACCAGAGCTGCCAGGTAACACAGCATCATGACACCAGAGCTGCCAGGTAACACAGTATCATACAAAGCATCATGACACCAGAGCTGCCAGGTAACACAGTATCATACACAGCACCATGACACCAGAGCTGCTAGGTAACACAGTATCATACACAGCATCATGACACCAGAGCTGCCAGGTAACACTATCATACACAGCACCATGACACCAGAGCTGCCAGGTAACACAGCATCATGACACCAGAGCTGCCAGGTAACACAGTATCATACACAGCACCATGACACCAGAGCTGCCAGGTAACACAGTATCATACACAGCATCATGACACCAGAGCTGCCAGGTAACACAGTATCATACAGTGCATCATGACACCAGAGCTGCCAGGTAACACAGCATCATGACACCAGAGCTGCCAGGTAGCACAGTATCATACACAGCACCATGACACCAGAGCTGCCAGGTAACACAGTATCATACACAGCATCATGACACCAGAGCTGCCAGGTAACACAGTATCATGCACATCATCATGACACCAGAGCTGCCAGGTAACACAGTATCATACACTGCATCATGACACCAGAGCTGCCAGGTAACACAGCATCATGACACCAGAGCTGACAGGTAACACAGTATCATACACAACATCATGACACCAGAGCTACCATGTAACACAGTATCATGCACATCATCATGACACCAGAGCTGTCAGGTAACACAGTATCATACACTGCATCATGACACCAGAGCTGCCAGGTAACACAGCATCATGACACCAGAGCTGCCAGGTAACACAGTATCATACAAAGCATCATGACAACAGAGCTGCCAGGTAACACAGTATCATACACAGCACCATGACACCAGAGCTGCCAGGTAACACAGTATCATACACAGCATCATGACACCAGAGCTGCCAGGTAACACCTTCATACACAGCACCATGACACCAGAGCTGCCAGGTAACACAGCACCATGACACCAAAGCTGCCAGGTAACACAGTATCATACACAACACCATGACACCAGAGCTGCCAGGTAACACAGTATCATACACAGCATCATGACACCAGAGCTGCCAGGTAACACAGTATCATACACAGCACCATGACACCAGAGCTGCCAGGTAACACAGTATCATACACAGCATCATGACACCAGAGCTGCCAGGTAACAGTACCATACACAGCACCATGACACCAGAGCTGCCAGGTAACACAGTACCATACACAGAATCATGACACCAGAGCTGCCAGGTAACACAGTGTCATACACAGCAACATGACACCAGAGCTGCCAGGTAACACAGTACCATACACAGCACCATGACACCAGAGCTGCCAGGTAACACAGTATCATACACAGCATCATGACACCAGAGCTGCCAGGTAACCTAGTATCATACACAGCACCATGACACCAGAGCTGCCAGGTAACCTAGTATCATACACAGCACCATGACACCAGAGCTGAATGGTAACACAGTATCATACACAGCACCATGACACCAGAGCTACCAGGTAAAACAGTATCATACACAGCATCATGACACCAGAGCTGCCAGGTAACACAGCATCATGACACCAGAGCTGCCAGGTAACACAGCATCATGACACCAGAGCTGCCAGGTAACACAGTATCATACACAGCATCATGACACCAGAGCTACCAGGTAACACAGTATCATACACAGCACCATGACACCAGAGCTGCCAGGTAACACAGCATCATGACACCAGAGCTGCCAGGTAACATAGCACCATGACACCAGAGCTGCCAGGTAACACAGCACCATGACACCAGAACTGCCAGGTAACACAGTATCATACACAGCACCACGACACCAGACCTGCCAGGTAACACAGTATCATACACAGCACCATGACACCAGAGCTGCCAGGTAACACAGTATCCTACTCAGCATCATGACACCAGATCTGCCAGGTAACACAGTATCATACACAGCACTATGACACCAGAGCTGCCAGGTAACACAGCATCATGACACCAGAGCTGCCAGGTAACACAGTATCATACACAGCATCATGACACCAGAGCTGCCAGGTAGCACAGTATCATACACAGCACCATGACACCAGAGCTGCCAAGTAACACAGTATCATACACAGCATCATGACACCAGAGCTGCCAGGTAACACAGATTCATGCACATCATCATGACACCAGAGCTGCCAGGTAACACAGTATCATACACTGCATCATGACACCAGAGCTGCCAGGTAACACAGCATCATGACACCAGAGCTGCCAAGTAACACAGTATCATACAAAGCATCATGACACCAGAGCTGCCAGGTAACACAGTATCATACACAGCACCATGACCCCAGAGCTGCCAGGTAACACAGTATCATACACAGCATCATGACACCAGAGCTGCCAGGTAACAGTATCATACACAGCACCATGACACCAGAGCAGCCAGGTAACACAGCACCATGACACCAGAGCTGCCAGGTAACACAGTATCATACACAGCACCATGACACCAGAGCTGCCAGGTAACACAGTATCATACACAGCATCATGACACCAGAGCTGCCAGGTAACACAGTACCATACACAGCACCATGACACCAGAGCTGCCAGGTAACACAGTACCATACATAGCATCATGACACCAGAGCTGCCAGGTAACACAGTGTCATACACAGCAACATGACACCAGAGCTGTCAGGTAACACAGTACCATACACAGCACCATGACACCAGAGCTGCCAGGTAACACAGTATCATACACAGCACCATGACACCAGACCTGCCAGGTAACACAGTATCATACACAGCACCATGACACCAGAGCTGCCAGGTAACACAGTATCATACACAGCACCATGACACCAGAGCTGCCTGGTAACACAGTATCGTACACAGCACCATGACACCAGACCTGCCAGGTAACACAGTATCATACACAGCACCATGACACCAGAGCTGCCAGGTAACACAGTATCATACACAGCACCATGACACCAGAGCCGCCAGGTAACACAGCATCATGACACCAGAGCTGCCAGGTAACACAGTATCATACACAGCACCATGACACCAGAGCTGCCAGGTAACACAGTATCATACACAGCACCATGACACCCGAGCTCCCAGGTAACACAGCACCATGACACCAGAGCTGCCAGGTAACACAGTATCATACACAGCATCATGACACCAGAGCTGCCAGGTAACTGTATCATACACAGCACCATGACACCAGAGCTGCCAGGTAACACAGCATCATGACACCAGAGCTGCTAGGTAACACAGTATCATACACAACACCTTGACACCAGAGCTGCCATGTAACACAGCATCATGACACCAGAGCTGCCAGGTAACAGTATCATACACAGCACCATGACACCAGAGCTGCCAGGTAACACAGCACCATGACACCAGAGCTGCCAGGTAACACAGTATCATACACAGCACCATGACACCAGAGCTGCCAGGTAACACAGTATCATACACAGCATCCTGACACCAGAGCTGCCAGGTAACACAGTACCATACACAGCACCATGACACCAGAGCTGCCAGGTAACACAGTACTATTCACAGCATCATGACACCAGAGCTGCCAGGTAACACAGTGTCATACACAGCAACATGACACCAGAGCTGCCAGGTAACACAGTACCACACACAGCACCATGACACCAGAGCTGCCAGGTAACACAGTATCATACACAGCACCATGACACCAGAGCTGCCAGGTAACACAGTATCATACACAGCACCATGACACCAGAGCTGCCTGGTAACACAGTATCGTACACAGCACCATGACACCAGACCTGCCAGGTAACACAGTATCATACACAGCACCATGACACCAAAGCTGCCAGGTAACACAGTATCATACACAGCACCAGGACACCAGAGCTGCCAGGTAACACAGTATCATACACAGCATCATGACACCAGAGCTGCCAGGTAGCACAGTATCATACAAAGCACCATGACACCAGAGCTGCCAGGTAACACAGTATCATACACAGCATCATGACACCAGAGCTGCCAGGTAACACAGTATCATGCACATCATCATGACACCAGAGCTGCCAGGTAACACAGTATCATACACTGCATCATGACACCAGAGCTGCCAGGTAACACAGCATCATGACACCAGAGCTGCCAGGTAACACAGTATCATACACAGCATCATGACACCAGAGCTACCATGTAACACAGTATCATGCACATCATCATGACACCAGAGCTGTCAGGTAACACAGTATCATACACTGCATCATGACACCAGAGCTGCCAGGTAATACAGCATCATGACACCAGAGCTGCCAGGTAACACAGTATCATAAAAAGCATCATGACAACAGAGCTGCCAGGTAACACAGTATCATACACAGCACCATGACACCAGAGCTGCCAGGTAACACAGTATCATACACAGCATCATGACACCAGAGCTGCCAGGTAACACTATCATACACAGCACCATGACACCAGAGCTGCCAGGTAACACAGCACCATGACACCAAAGCTGCCAGGTAACACAGTATCATACACAACACCATGACACCAGAGCTGCCAGGTAACACAGTATCATACACAGCATCATGACACCAGAGCTGCCAGTTAACACAGTATCATACACAGCACCATGACACCAGAGCTGCCAGGTAACACAGTATCATACACACCATCATGACATCAGAGCTGCCAGGTAACACAGTATCATGCACATCATCATGACACCAGAGCTGCCAGGTAACACAGTATCATACACTGCATCATGACACCAGAGCTGCCAGGTAACACAGCATCATGACACCAGAGCTGCCAGGTAACACAGTATCATACACAGCATCATGACACCAGAGCTACCATGTAACACAGTATCATGCACATCATCATGACACCAGAGCTGTCAGGTAACACAGTATCATACACTGCATCATGACACCAGAGCTGCCAGGTAACACTGCATCATGACACCAGAGCTGCCAGGTAACACAGTATCATACAAAGCATCATGACAACAGAGCTGCCAGGTAACACAGTATCATACACAGCACCATGACACCAGAGCTGCCAGGTAACACAGTATCATACACAGCATTATGACACCAGAGCTGCCAGGTAACAGTATCATACACAGCACCATGACACCAGAGCAGCCAGGTAACACAGCACAATGACACCAGAGCTGCCAGGTAACACAGTATCATACACAGCACCATGACACCAGAGCTGCCAGGTAACACAGTATCATACACAGCATCATGACACCAGAGCTGCCAGGTAACACAGTACCATACACAGCACCATGACACCAGAGCTGCCAGGTAACACAGTTCCATACATAGCATCATGACACCAGAGCTGCCAGGTAACACAGTGTCATACACAGCAACATGACACCAGAGCTGTCAGGTAACACAGTACCATACACAGCACCATGACACCAGAGCTGCCAGGTAACACATTATCATACACAGCACCATGACACCAGACCTGCCAGGTAACACAGTATCATACACAGCACCATGACACCAGAGCTGCCAGGTAACACAGTATCATACACAGCACCATGTCACCAGAGCTGCCTGGTAACACAGTATCGTACACAGCACCATGACACCAGACCTGCCAGGTAACACAGTATCATACACAGCACCATGACACCAGAGCTGCCAGGTAACACAGTATCATACACAGCACCATGACACCAGAGCCGCCAGGTAACACAGCATCATGACACCAGAGCTGCCAGGTAACACAGTATCATACACAGCACCATGACACCAGAGCTGCCAGGTAACACAGTATCATACACAGCACCATGACACCAGAGCTCCCAGGTAACACAGCACCATGACACCAGAGCTGCCAGGTAACACAGTATCATACACAGCATCATGACACCAGAGCTGCCAGGTAACAGTATCATACACAGCACCATGACACCAGAGCTGCCAGGTAACACAGCATCATGACACCAGAGCTGCTAGGTAACACAGTATCATACACAACACCTTGACACCAGAGCTGCCAGGTAACACAGCATCATGACACCAGAGCTGCCAGGTAACAGTATCATACACAGCACCATGACACCAGAGCTGCCAGGTAACACAGCACCATGACACCAGAGCTGCCAGGTAACACAGTATCATAGACAGCACCATGACACCAGAGCTGCCAGGTAACACAGTATCATACACAGCATCCTGACACCAGTGCTGCCAGGTAACACAGTACCATACACAGCACCATGACACCAGAGCTGCCAGGTAACACAGTAATATTCACAGCATCATGATACCAGAGCTGCCAGGTAACACAGTGTCATACACAGCAACATGACACCAGAGCTGCCAGGTAACACAGTACCATACACAGCACCATGACACCAGAGCTGCCAGGTAACACAGTATCATGCACATCATCATGACACCAGAGCTGCTAGGTAACACAGTATTATACACTGCATCATGACACCAGAGCTGCCAGGTAACACAGCATCATGACACCAGAGCTGCCAGGTAACACAGTATCATACAAAGCATCATGACACCAGAGCTGCCAGGTAACACAGTATCATACACAGCACCATGACTCCAGAGCTGCCAGGTAACACAGTATCATACACAGCATCATGACACCAGAGCTGCCAGGTAACAGTATCATACACAGCACCATGACACCAGAGCTGCCAGGTAACACAGCACCATGACACCAGAGCTGCCAGGTAACACAGTATCATACACAGCACCATGACACCAGAGCTGCCAGGTAACACAGTATCATACACAGCATCCTGACACCAGAGCTGCCAGGTAACACAGTACCATACACAGCACCATGACACCAGAGCTGCCAGGTAACACAGTACTATTCACAGCATCATGACACCAGAGCTGCCAGGTAACACAGTGTCATACACAGCAACATGACACCAGAGCTGCCAGGTAACACAGTACCATACACAGCACCATGACACCAGAGCTGCCAGGTAACACAGTATCATACACAGCACCATGACACCAGAGCTGCCAGGTAACACAGTATCATACACAGCACCATGACACCAGAGCTGCCTGGTAACACAGTATCGTACACAGCACCATGACACCAGACCTGCCAGGTAACACAGTATCATACACAGCACCATGACACCAAAGCTGCCAGGTAACACAGTATCATACACAGCACCAGGACACCAGAGCTGCCAGGTAACACAGTATCATACACAGCATCATGACACCAGAGCTGCCAGGTAGCACAGTATCATACAAAGCACCATGACACCAGAGCTGCCAGGTAACACAGTATCATACACAGCATCATGACACCAGAGCTGCCAGGTAACACAGTATCATGCACATCATCATGACACCAGAGCTGCCAGGTAACACAGTATCATACACTGCATCATGACACCAGAGCTGCCAGGTAACACAGCATCATGACACCAGAGCTGCCAGGTAACACAGTATCATACACAGCATCATGACACCAGAGCTACCATGTAACACAGTATCATGCACATCATCATGACACCAGAGCTGTCAGGTAACACAGTATCATACACTGCATCATGACACCAGAGCTGCCAGGTAACACAGCATCATGACACCAGAGCTGCCAGGTAACACAGTATCATAAAAAGCATCATGACAACAGAGCTGCCAGGTAACACAGTATCATACACAGCACCATGACACCAGAGCTGCCAGGTAACACAGTATCATACACAGCATCATGACACCAGAGCTGCCAGGTAACACTATCATACACAGCACCATGGCACCAGAGCTGCCAGGTAACACAGCACCATGACACCAAAGCTGCCAGGTAACACAGTATCATACACAACACCATGACACCAGAGCTGCCAGGTAACACAGTATCATACACAGCATCATGACACCAGAGCTGCCAGTTAACACAGTATCATACACAGCACCATGACACCAGAGCTGCCAGGTAACACAGTATCATACACACCATCATGACATCAGAGCTGCCAGGTAACACAGTATCATGCACATCATCATGACACCAGAGCTGCCAGGTAACACAGTATCATACACTGCATCATGACACCAGAGCTGCCAGGTAACACAGCATCATGACACCAGAGCTGCCAGGTAACACAGTATCATACACAGCATCATGACACCAGAGCTACCATGTAACACAGTATCATGCACATCATCATGACACCAGAGCTGTCAGGTAACACAGTATCATACACTGCATCATGACACCAGAGCTGCCAGGTAACACAGCATCATGACACCAGAGCTGCCAGGTAACACAGTATCATACAAAGCATCATGACAACAGAGCTGCCAGGTAACACAGTATCATACACAGCACCATGACACCAGAGCTGCCAGGTAACACAGTATCATACACAGCATTATGACACCAGAGCTGCCAGGTAACAGTATCATACACAGCACCATGACACCAGAGCAGCCAGGTAACACAGCACAATGACACCAGAGCTGCCAGGTAACACAGTATCATACACAGCACCATGACACCAGAGCTGCCAGGTAACACAGTATCATACACAGCATCATGACACCAGAGCTGCCAGGTAACACAGTACCATACACAGCACCATGACACCAGAGCTGCCAGGTAACACAGTACCATACATAGCATCATGACACCAGAGCTGCCAGGTAACACAGTGTCATACACAGCAACATGACACCAGAGCTGTCAGGTAACACAGTACCATACACAGCACCATGACACCAGAGCTGCCAGGTAACACATTATCATACACAGCACCATGACACCAGACCTGCCAGGTAACACAGTATCATACACAGCACCATGACACCAGAGCTGCCAGGTAACACAGTATCATACACAGCACCATGTCACCAGAGCTGCCTGGTAACACAGTATCGTACACAGCACCATGACACCAGACCTGCCAGGTAACACAGTATCATACACAGCACCATGACACCAGAGCTGCCAGGTAACACAGTATCATACACAGCACCATGACACCAGAGCCGCCAGGTAACACAGCATCATGACACCAGAGCTGCCAGGTAACACAGTATCATACACAGCACCATGACACCAGAGCTGCCAGGTAACACAGTATCATACACAGCACCATGACACCAGAGCTCCCAGGTAACACAGCACCATGACACCAGAGCTGCCAGGTAACACAGTATCATACACAGCATCATGACACCAGAGCTGCCAGGTAACAGTATCATACACAGCACCATGACACCAGAGCTGCCAGGTAACACAGCATCATGACACCAGAGCTGCTAGGTAACACAGTATCATACACAACACCTTGACACCAGAGCTGCCAGGTAACACAGCATCATGACACCAGAGCTGCCAGGTAACAGTATCATACACAGCACCATGACACCAGAGCTGCCAGGTAACACAGCACCATGACACCAGAGCTGCCAGGTAACACAGTATCATAGACAGCACCATGACACCAGAGCTGCCAGGTAACACAGTATCATACACAGCATCCTGACACCAGAGCTGCCAGGTAACACAGTACCATACACAGCACCATGACACCAGAGCTGCCTGGTAACACAGTAATATTCACAGCATCATGATACCAGAGCTGCCAGGTAACACAGTGTCATACACAGCAACATGACACCAGAGCTGCCAGGTAACACAGTACCATACACAGCACCATGACACCAGAGCTGCCAGGTAACACAGTATCATGCACATCATCATGACACCAGAGCTGCTAGGTAACACAGTATTATACACTGCATCATGACACCAGAGCTGCCAGGTAACACAGCATCATGACACCAGAGCTGCCAGGTAACACAGTATCATACAAAGCATCATGACACCAGAGCTGCCAGGTAACACAGTATCATACACAGCACCATGACTCCAGAGCTGCCAGGTAACACAGTATCATACACAGCATCATGACACCAGAGCTGCCAGGTAACAGTATCATACACAGCACCATGACACCAGAGCTGCCAGGTAACACAGCACCATGACACCAGAGCTGCCAGGTAACACAGTATCATACACAGCACCATGACACCAGAGCTGCCAGGTAACACAGTATCATACACAGCATCCTGACACCAGAGCTGCCAGGTAACACAGTACCATACACAGCACCATGACACCAGAGCTGCCAGGTAACACAGTACTATTCACAGCATCATGACACCAGAGCTGCCAGGTAACACAGTGTCATACACAGCAACATGACACCAGAGCTGCCAGGTAACACAGTACCATACACAGCACCATGACACCAGAGCTGCCAGGTAACACAGTATCATACACAGCACCATGACACCAGAGCTGCCAGGTAACACAGTATCATACACAGCACCATGACACCAGAGCTGCCAGGTAACACAGTATCATACACATTACCATGACACCAGAGCTGCCTGGTATTACAGTATCGTACACAGCACCATGACACCAGACCTGCCAGGTAACACAGTATCATACACAGCACCATGACACCAAAGCTGCCAGGTAACACAGTATCATACACAGCACCAGGACACCAGAGCTGCCAGGTAACACAGCATCATGACACCAGAGCTGCCAGGTAACACAGTATCATACACTGCACCATGACACCAGAGCTGCCAGGTAACACAGTATCATACACAGCATCATGACACCAGAGCTGCCAGGTAACACAGTATCATGCACATCATCATGACACCAGAGCTGCCAGGTAACACAGTATCATACAGTGCATCATGACACCAGAGCTGCCAGGTAACACAGCATCATGACACCAGAGCTGCCAGGTAATACAGTATCATACAAAGCATCATGACACCAGAGCTGCCAGGTAACACAGTATCATACACAGCACCATGACACCAGAGCTGCCATGTAACACAGTATCATACACAGCATCATGACACCAGAGCTGCCAGGTAACACTATCATACACAGCACCATGACACCAGAGCTGCCAGGTAACACAGCATCATGACACCAGAGCTGCCAGGTAACACAGTATCATACACAGCATCATGACACCAGAGCTGCCAGGTAACACAGTATCATACACAGCACCATGACACCAGAGCTGCTAGGTAACACAGCATCAAGACACCAGAGCTGCCAGGTAACACAGTATCATACACAGCATCATGACACCAGAGCTGCCAGGTAGCACAGTATCATACACAGCACCATGACACCAGAGCTGCCAGGTAACACAGTATCATACACAGCATCATGACACCAGAGCTGCCAGGTAACACAGTATCATGCACATCATCATGACACCAGAGCTGCCAGGTAACACAGTATCATACACTGCATCATGACACCAGAGCTGCCAGGTAACAAAGCATCATGACACCAGAGCTGACAGGTAACACAGTATCATACACAACATCATGACACCAGAGCTACCATGTAACACAGTATCATGCACATCATCATGACACCAGAGCTGTCAGGTAACACAGTATCATACACTGCATCATGACACCAGAGCTGCCAGGTAACACAGCATCATGACACCAGAGCTGCCAGGTAACACAGTATCATACAAAGCATCATGACAACAGAGCTGCCAGGTAACACAGTATCATACACAGCACCATGACACCAGAGCTGCCAGGTAACACAGTATCATACACAGCATCATGACACCAGAGCTGCCAGGTAACACTATCATACACAGCACCATGACACCAGAGCTGCCAGGTAACACAGCACCATGACACCAAAGCTGCCAGGTAACACAGTATCATACACAACACCATGACACCAGAGCTGCCAGGTAACACAGTATCATACACAGCATCATGACACCAGAGCTGCCAGGTAACACAGTATCATACACAGCACCATGACACCAGAGCTGCCAGGTAACACAGTATCATACACAGTATCATGACACCAGAGCTGCCAGGTAACAGTACCATACACAGCACCATGATACCAGAGCTGCCAGGTAACACAGTACCATACACAGAATCATGACACCAGAGCTGCCAGGTAACACAGTGTCATACACAGCAACATGACACCAGAGCTGCCAGGTAACACAGTACCATACACAGCACCATGACACCAGAGCTGCCAGGTAACACAGTATCATACACAGCATCATGACACCAGAGCTGCCAGGTAACCTAGTATCATACACAGCACCATGACACCAGAGCTGCCAGGTAACCTAGTATCATACACAGCACCATGACACCAGAGCTGCCTGGTAACACAGTATCATACACAGCACCATGACACCAGAGCTGCCAGGTAACACAGTATCATACACAGCATCATGACACCAGAGCTGCCAGGTAACACAGCATCATGACACCAGAGCTGCCAGGTAACACAGCATCATGACACCAGAGCTGCCAGGTAACACAGTATCATACACAGCATCATGACACCAGAGCTACCAGGTAACACAGTATCATACACAGCACCATGACACCAGAGCTGCCAGGTAACACAGCATCATGACACCAGAGCTGCCAGGTAACACAGCACCACGACACCAGACCTGCCAGGTAACACAGTATCATACACAGCACCATGACACCAGAGCTGTCAGGTAACACAGTATCATGCACAGCACCATGACACCAGAGCTGCCAGGTAACACAGTATCCTACTCAGCATCATGACACCAGAGCTGCCAGGTAACACAGTATCATACACAGCACTATGACACCAGAGCTGCCAGGTAACACAGCATCATGACACCAGAGCTGCCAGGTAACACAGTATCATACACAGCATCATGACACCAGAGCTGCCAGGTAGCACAGTATCATACACAGCACCATGACACCAGAGCTGCCAAGTAACACAGTATCATACACAGCATCATGACACCAGAGCTGCCAGGTAACACAGATTCATGCACATCATCATGACACCAGAGCTGCCAGGTAACACAGTATCATACACTGCATCATGACACCAGAGCTGCCAGGTAACACAGCATCATACAAAGCATCATGACACCAGAGCTGCATGGTAACAGTATCATACACAGCACCATGACACCAGAGCAGCCAGGTAACACAGCACCATGACACCAGAGCTGCCAGGTAACACAGTATCATACACAGCACCATGACACCAGAGCTGCCAGGTAACACAGTATCATACACAGCATCATGACACCAGAGCTGCCAGGTAACACAGTACCATACACAGCACCATGACACCAGAGCTGCCAGGTAACACAGTACCATACATAGCATCATGACACCAGAGCTGCCAGGTAACACAGTGTCATACACAGCAACATGACACCAGAGCTGTCAGGTAACACAGTACCATACACAGCACTATGACACCAGAGCTGCCAGGTAACACAGTATCATACACAGCACCATGACACCAGACCTGCCAGGTAACACAGTATCATACACAGCACCATGACACCAGAGCTGCCAGGTAACACAGTATCATACACAGCACCATGACACCAGAGCTGCCTGGTAACACAGTATCGTACACAGCACCATGACACCAGACCTGCCAGGTAACACAGTATCATACACAGCACCATGACACCAGAGCTGCCAGGTAACACAGTATCATACACAGCACCATGACACCAGAGCCGCCAGGTAACACAGCATCATGACACCAGAGCTGCCAGGTAACACAGTATCATACACAGCACCATGACACCAGAGCTGCCAGGTAACACAGTATCATACACAGCACCATGACACCAGAGCTCCCAGGTAACACAGCACCATGACACCAGAGCTGCCAGGTAACACAGTATCATACACAGCATCATGACACCAGAGCTGCCAGGTAACAGTATCATACACAGCACCATGACACCAGAGCTGCCAGGTAACACAGCATCAAGACACCAGAGCTGCCAGGTAACACAGTATCATACACAGCACCATGACACCAGAGCTGACAGGTAACACAGCATCATGACACCAGAGCTGCCAGGTAACACAGTATCATACTCAGCATCATGACACCAGAGCTGCGTGGTAACACAGTATCATACACAGCACCATGACACCAGAGCTTCCAGGTAACACAGCATCATGACACCAGAGCTGCCAGGTAACAGTATCATACACAGCACCATGACACCAGAGCTGCCAGGTAACACAGCACCATGACACCAGAGCTGCCAGGTAACACAGTATCATACACAGCACCATGACACCAGAGCTGCCAGGTAACACAGTATCATACACAGCATCCTGACACCAGAGCTGCCAGGTAACACAGTACCATACACAGCACCATGACACCAGAGCTGCCAGGTAACACAGTACTATTCACAGCATCATGACACCAGAGCTGCCAGGTAACACAGTGTCATACACAGCAACATGACACCAGAGCTGCCAGGTAACACAGTACCATACACAGCACCATGACACCAGAGCTGCCAGGTAACACAGTATCATACACAGCACCATGACACCAGAGCTGCCAGGTAACACAGTATCATACACAGCACCATGACACCAGAGCTGCCAGGTAACACAGTATCATACACAGCACCATGACACCAGAGCTGCCTGGTAACACAGTATCGTTCACAGCACCATGACACCAGACCTGCCAGGTAACACAGTATCATACACAGCACCATGACACCAAAGCTGCCAGGTAACACAGTATCATACACAGCCCCAGGACACCAGAGCTGCCAGGTAACACAGTATCATACACAGCATCATGACACCAGAGCTGCCAGGTAGCACAGTATCATACACAGCACCATGACACCAGAGCTGCCAGGTAACACAGATTCATACACAGCATCATGACACCAGAGCTGCCAGGTAACACAGTATCATACACTGCATCATGACACCAGAGCTGCCAGGTAACACAGCATCATGACACCAGAGCTGCCAGGTAACACAGTATCATACAAAGCATCATGACAACAGAGCTGCCAGGTAACACAGTATCATACACAGCACCATGACACCAGAGCTGCCAGGTAACACAGTATCATACACAGCATTATGACACCAGAGCTGCCAGGTAACAGTATCATACACAGCACCATGACACCAGAGCAGCCAGGTAACACAGCACCATGACACCAAAGCTGCCAGGTAACACAGTATCATACACAGCACCATGACACCAGAGCTGCCAGGTAACACAGTATCATACACAGCATCATGACACCAGAGCTGCCAGGTAACACAGTACCATACACAGCACCATGACACCAGAGCTGCCAGGTAACACAGTACCATACATAGCATCATGACACCAGAGCTGCCAGGTAACACAGTGTCATACACAGCAACATGACACCAGAGCTGTCAGGTAACACAGTACCATACACAGCACCATGACACCAGAGCTGCCAGGTAACACAGTATCATACACAGCACCATGACACCAGAGCTGCCAGGTAACACAGTATCATACACAGCACCATGAAACCAGAGCTGCCAGGTAACACAGTATCATACACAGCACCATGACACCAGAGCTGCCTGGTAACACAGTATCGTACACAGCACCATTACACCAGACCTGCCAGGTAACACAGTATCATACACAGCACCATGACACCAAAGCTGCCAGGTAACACAGTATCATACACAGCACCAGGACACCAGAGCTGCCAGGTAACACAGTATCATACACAGCATCATGACACCAGAGCTGCCAGGTAGCACAGTATCATACACAGCACCATGACACCAGAGCTGCCAGGTAACACAGTATCATACACAGCATCATGACACCAGAGCTGCCAGGTAACACAGTATCATGCACATCATCATGACACCAGAGCTGCCAGGTAACACAGTATCATACACTGCATCATGACACCAGAGCTGCCAGGTAACACAGCATCATGACACCAGAGCTGCCAGGTAACACATTATCATACACAGCATCATGACACCAGAGCTACCATGTAACACAGTATCATGCACATCATCATGACACCAGAGCTGTCAGGTAACACAGTATCATACACTGCATCATGACACCAGAGCTGCCAGGTAACACAGCATCATGACACCAGAGCTGCCAGGTAACACAGTATCATAAAAAGCATCATGACAACAGAGCTGCCAGGTAACACAGTATCATACACAGCACCATGACACCAGAGCTGCCAGGTAACACAGTATCATACACAGCATCATGACACCAGAGCTGCCAGGTAACACTATCATACACAGCACCATGACACCAGAGCTGCCAGGTAACACAGCACCATGACACCAAAGCTGCCAGGTAACACAGTATCATACACAACACCATGACACCAGAGCTGCCAGGTAACACAGTATCATACACAGCATCATGACACCAGAGCTGCCAGGTAACACAGTATCATACACAGCACCATGACACCAGAGCTGCCAGGTAACACAGTATCATACACAGCATCATGACACCAGAGCTGCCAGGTAACACAGTATCATGCACATCATCATGACACCAGAGCTGCCAGGTAACACAGTATCATACACTGCATCATGACACCAGAGCTGCCAGGTAACACAGCATCATGACACCAGAGCTGCCAGGTAACACAGTATCATACACAGCATCATGACACCAGAGCTACCATGTAACACAGTATCATGCACATCATCATGACACCAGAGCTGTCAGGTAACACAGTATCATACACTGCATCATGACACCAGAGCTGCCAGGTAACACAGCATCATGACACCAGAGCTGCCAGGTAACACAGTATCATACACAGCATCATGACACCAGAGCTGCCAGGTAACACAGTATCATACACAGCACCATGACACCAGAGCTGCCAGGTAACACAGCACCATGACACCAAAGCTGCCAGGTAACACAGTATCATACACAACACCATGACACCAGAGCTGCCAGGTAACACAGTATCATACACAGCATCATGACACCAGAGCTGCCAGGTAACACAGTATCATACACAGCACCATGACACCAGAGCTGCCAGGTAACACAGTATCATACACAGCATCATGACACCAGAGCTGCCAGGTAACAGTACCATACACAGCACCATGACACCAGAGCTGCCAGGTAACACAGTACCATACACAGAATCATGACACCAGAGCTGCCAGGTAACACAGTGTCATACACAGCAACATGACACCAGAGCTGCCAGGTAACACAGTACCATACACAGCACCATGACACCATAGCTGCCAGGTAACACAGTATCATACACAGCATCATGACACCAGAGCTGCCAGGTAACCTAGTATCATACACAGCACCATGACACCAGAGCTGCCAGGTAACCTAGTATCATACACAGCACCATGACACCAGAGCTGCCTGGTAACACAGTATCATACACAGCACCATGACACCAGAGCTGCCAGGTAACACAGTATCATACACAGCATCATGACACCAGAGCTGCCAGGTAACACAGCATCATGACACCAGAGCTGCCAGGTAACACAGCATCATGACACCAGAGCTGCCAGGTAACACAGTATCATACACAGCATCATGACACCAGAGCTACCAGGTACCACAGTATCATACACAGCACCATGACACCAGAGCTGCCAGGTAACACAGCATCATTACACCAGAGCTGCCAGGTAACACAGCACCATGACACCAGAGCTGCCAGGTAACACAGCACCATGACACCAGAACTGCCAGGTAACACAGTATCATACACAGCACCACGACACCAGACCTGCCAGGTAACACAGTATCATACACAGCACCATGACACCAGAGCTGTCAGGTAACACAGTATCATACACAGCACCATGACACCAGAGCTGCCAGGTAACACAGTATCCTACTCAGCATCATGACACCAGAGCTGCCAGGTAACACAGTATCATACACAGCACTATGACACCAGAGCTGCCAGGTAACACAGCATCATGACACCTGAGCTGCCAGGTAACACAGTATCATACACAGCATCATGACACCAGAGCTGCCAGGTAGCACAGTATCCTACTCAGCATCATGACACCAGAGCTGCCAGGTAACACAGTATCATACACAGCACTATGACACCAGAGCTGCCAGGTAACACAGCATCATGACACCTGAGCGGCCAGGTAACACAGTATCATACACTGCATCATGACACCAGAGCTGCCAGGTAACACAGCATCATGACACCAGAGCTGCCAGGTAACACAGTATCACACAAAGCACCATGACACCAGAGCTGCCAGGTAACACAGTATCATACACAGCACCATGACCCCAGAGCTGCCAGGTAACACAGTATCATACACAGCATCATGACACCAGAGCTGCCAGGTAACAGTATCATACACAGCACCATGACACCAGAGCAGCCAGGTAACACAGCACCATGACACCAGAGCTGCCAGGTAACACAGTATCATACACAGCACCATGACACCAGAGCTGCCAGGTAACACAGTATCATACACAGCATCATGACACCAGAGCTGCCAGGTAACACAGTACCATACACAGCACCATGACACCAGAGCTGCCAGGTAACACAGTACCATACACAGCATCATGACACCAGAGCTGCCAGGTAACACAGTGTCATACACAGCAACATGACACCAGAGCTGTCAGGTAACACAGTACCATACACAGCACCATGACACCAGAGCTGCCAGGTAACACAGTATCATACACAGCACCATGACACCAGACCTGCCAGGTAACACAGTATCATACACAGCACCATGACACCAGAGCTGCCAGGTAACACAGTATCATACACAGCACCATGACACCAGAGCTGCCTGGTAACACAGTATCGTACACAGCACCATGACGCCAGACCTGCCAGGTAACACAGTATCATACACAGCACCATGACACCAGAGCTGCCAGGTAACACAGTATCATACACAGCACCATGACACCAGAGCCGCCAGGTAACACAGCATCATGACACCAGAGCTGCCAGGAAACACAGTATCATACACAGCACCATGACACCAGAGCTGCCAGGTAACACAGTATCATACACAGCACCATGACACCAGAGCTCCCAGGTAACACAGCACCATGACACCAGAGCTGCCAGGTAACACAGTATCATACACAGCATCATGACACCAGAGCTGCCAGGTAACAGTATCATACACAGCACCATGACACCAGAGCTGCCAGGTAACACAGCATCATGACACCAGAGCTGCTAGGTAACACAGTATCATACACAACACCTTGACACCAGAGCTGCCAGGTAACACAGCATCATGACACCAGAGCTGCCAGGTAACACAGTATCATACACAGCATCATGACACCAGAGCTGCCAGGTACCACAGTATCATACACAGCACCATGACAAAAGAGCTGCCAGGTAACACAGTATCATACACAGGATCATGACACCAGAGCTGCCAGGTAACACAGTATCATGCACATCATCATGACACCAGAGCTGCCAGGTAACACAGTATCATACACTGCATCATGACACCAGAGCTGCCAGGTAACACAGCATCATGAAACCAGAGCTGCCAGGTAACACAGTATCATACACAGCATCATGACACCAGAGCTGCCAGGTAACACAGTATCATACACAGCACCATGACACCAGAGCTGCCATGTAACACAGTATCATACACAGCATAATGACACCAGAGCTGCCAGTTAACACAGTATCATACACAACATCATGACACCAGAGCTGCCAGGTAACACAGCATCATGACACCAGAGCTGCAAGGTAACACATTATCATACACAGCATCATGACACCAGAGCTGCCAGGTAGCACAGTATCATACACAGCACCATGACACCAGAGCTGTCAGGTAACACAGTATCATACACAGCACCATGACACCAGAGCTGCCAGGTAACACAGTATCCTACTCAGCATCATGACACCAGAGCTGCCAGGTAACACAGTATCATACACAGCACTATGACACCAGAGCTGCCAGGTAACACAGCATCATGACACCTGAGCTGCCAGGTAACACAGTATCATACACAGCATCATGACACCAGAGCTGCCAGGTAGCACAGTATCATACACAGCACCATGACACCAGAGCTGCCAGGTAACACAGTATCATACACAGCATCATGACACCAGAGCTGCCAGGTAACACAGATTCATGCACATCATCATGACACCAGAGCTGCCAGGTAACACAGTATCATACACTGCATCATGACACCAGAGCTGCCAGGTAACACAGCATCATGACACCAGAGCTGCCAGGTAACACAGTATCATACAAAGCATCATGACACCAGAGCTGCCAGGTAACACAGTATCATACACAGCACCATGACCCCAGAGCTGCCAGGTAACACAGTATCATACACAGCATCATGACACCAGAGCTGCCAGGTAACAGTATCATACACAGCACCATGACACCAGAGCAGCCAGGTAACACAGCACCATGACACCAGAGCTGCCAGGTAACACAGTATCATACACAGCACCATGACACCAGAGCTGCCAGGTAACACAGTATCATACACAGCATCATGACACCAGAGCTGCCAGGTAACACAGTACCATACACAGCACCATGACACCAGAGCTGCCAGGTAACACAGTACCATACACAGCATCATGACACCAGAGCTGCCAGGTAACACAGTGTCATACACAGCAACATGACACCAGAGCTGTCAGGTAACACAGTACCATACACAGCACCATGACACCAGAGCTGCCAGGTAACACAGTATCATACACAGCACCATGACACCAGACCTGCCAGGTAACACAGTATCATACACAGCACCATGACACCAGAGCTGCCAGGTAACACAGTATCATACACAGCACCATGACACCAGAGCTGCCTGGTAACACAGTATCGTACACAGCACCATGACGCCAGACCTGCCAGGTAACACAGTATCATACACAGCACCATGACACCAGAGCTGCCAGGTAACACAGTATCATACACAGCACCATGACACCAGAGCCGCCAGGTAACACAGCATCATGACACCAGAGCTGCCAGGTAACACAGTATCATACACAGCACCATGACACCAGAGCTGCCAGGTAACACAGTATCATACACAGCACCATGACACCAGAGCTCCCAGGTAACACAGCACCATGACACCAGAGCTGCCAGGTAACACAGTATCATACACAGCATCATGACACCAGAGCTGCCAGGTAACAGTATCATACACAGCACCATGACACCAGAGCTGCCAGGTAACACAGCATCATGACACCAGAGCTGCTAGGTAACACAGTATCATACACAACACCTTGACACCAGAGCTGCCAGGTAACACAGCATCATGACACCAGAGCTGCCAGGTAACACAGTATCATACACAGCATCATGACACCAGAGCTGCCAGGTACCACAGTATCATACACAGCACCATGACACCAGAGCTGCCAGGTAACACAGTATCATACACAGGATCATGACACCAGAGCTGCCAGGTAACACAGTATCATGCACATCATCATGACACCAGAGCTGCCAGGTAACACAGTATCATACACTGCATCATGACACCAGAGCTGCCAGGTAACACAGCATCATGAAACCAGAGCTGCCAGGTAACACAGTATCATACACAGCATCATGACACCAGAGCTGCCAGGTAACACAGTATCATACACAGCACCATGACACCAGAGCTGCCATGTAACACAGTATCATACACAGCATAATGACACCAGAGCTGCCAGGTAACACAGTATCATACACAACATCATGACACCAGAGCTGCCAGGTAACACAGCATCATGACACCAGAGCTGCCAGGTAACACATTATCATACACAGCATCATGACACCAGAGCTGCCAGGTAGCACAGTATCATACACAGCACCATGACACAGGAGCTGCCAGGTAACACAGTATCATACACACCATCATGACACCAGAGCTGCCAGGTAACACAGTATCATACACAGCACCATGACACCAGACCTGCCAGGTAACACAGTATCATACACAGCATCATGACATAAGAGCTGCCAGGTAACACAGTATCATATACAGCATCATGACACCAGAGCTGCCAGGTAACACAGTATCATACACAGCATCATGACACCAGAGCTGCCAGGTAACAGAGTACCATACACAGCACCATGACACCAGAGCTGCCAGGTAACACAGTCATACACAGCACCATGACACCAGAGCTGCCAGGTAACACAGTATCATACACAGCACCATGACACCAGAGGTGCCAGGTAACACAGCATCATGACACCAGAGCTGCCAGGTAAAACGGTATCATACACAGCATCATGACACCAGAGCTGCCAGGTAACACAGTATCATATACAGCATAATGACACCAGAGCAGCCAGGTAACACAGTATCATACACAGCACCATGACACCAGAGCTGCCAGGTAACCTAGTATCATACACAGCACCATGACACCAGAGCTGCCAGGTAACCTAGTATCATACACAGCACCATGACACCAGAGCTGCCTGGTAACACAGTATCATACACAGTACCATGTCACCAGAGCTGCCAGGTAACACAGTATCATACACAGCATCATGACACCAGAGCTGCCAGGTAACACAGCATCACGACACCAGAGCTGCCAGGTAACACAGTATCATGCACAGCATCATGACACCAGAGCTACCAGGTAACACAGTATCATACACAGCACCATGACACCAGAGCTGCCAGGTAACACAGCATCATGACACCAGAGCTGCCAGGTAACACAGCACCATGACACCAGAGCTGCCAGGTAACACAGCACCATGACACCAGACCTGCCAGGTAACATAGTATCATACACAGCACCATGACACCACACCTGCCAGGTAACACAGCACCATGACACCAAAGCTGCCAGGTAACACAGTATCATACACAGCACCATAACACCAGAGCTGCCAGGTAACACAGAATCCTACTCAGCATCATGACACCAGAGCTGCCAGGTAACACAGTATCATACACAGCACTATGACACCAGAGCTGCCAGGTAACACAGCATCATGACACCAGAGCTGCCAGGTAACACAGTATCATACACAGCATCATGACACCAGAGCTGCCAGGTAGCACAGTATCATACACAGCACCATGACACCAGAGCTGCCAGGTAACACAGTATCATACACAGCATCATGACACCAGAGCTGCCAGGTAACACAGTATCATGCTCATCATCATGACACCAGAGCTGCCAGGTAACACAGCATCATGACACCAGAGCTGCCAGGTAACACAGTATCATACACAGCACCATGACACCAGAGCTGCCAGGTAACACAGTATCATACACAGCATCATGACACCAGAGCTGCCAGGTAACAGTATCATACACAGCACCATGACACCAGAGCTGCCAGGTAACACAGCACCATGACACCAGAGCTGCCAGTTAACACAGTATCATACACAGCACCATGACACCAGAGCTGCCAGTTAACACAGTATCATACACAGCACCATGACACCAGAGCTGCCAGGTAACACAGTATCATACACAGCATCATGACACCAGAGCAGCCAGGTAACACAGTAACATACACAGCACCATGACACCAGAGCTGCCAGGTAACACAGTACCATTCACAGCATCATGACACCAGAGCTGCCAGGTAACACAGTGTCATACACAGCAACATGACACCAGAGCTGCCAGGTAACACAGTACCATACACAGCACCATGACACCAGAGCTGCCAGGTAACACAGTATCATACACAGCACCATGACACCAGAGCTGCCAGGTAACACAGTATCATACACAGCACCATGACACCAGAGCTGCCAGGTAACACAGTATCATACACAGCACCATGACACCAGAGCTGCCTGGTAACACAGTATCGTACACAGCACCATGACACCAGACCTGCCAGGTAACACAGTATCATACACAGCACCATGACACCAGAGCTGCCAGGTAACACAGTATCATACACAGCACCATGACACCAGAGCTGCCAGGTAACACAGTATCATACACAGCACCATGACAACAGAGCTGCCAGGTAACACAGCATCATGACACCAGAGCTGCCAGGTAACACAGCATCATGACACCAGAGCTGCCAGGTAACACAGTATCATACACAGCACCATGACACCAGAGCTGCCAGGTAACACAGTATCATACACAGCACCATGACACCAGAGCTGCCAGGTAACACATCACCATGACACCAGAGCTGCCAGGTAACACAGCACCATGACACCAGAGCTGCCAGGTAACACAGTATCATTCACAGCATCATGACACCAGAGCTGCCAGGTAACACAGTATCATACACAGCACCATGACACCAGAGCTGCCAGGTAACACAGCATCATGACACCAGAGCTGCCAGGTAACACAGTATCATACTCAGCATCATGACACCAGAGCTGCCAGGTAACACAGTATCATACACAGCACCATGACACCAGAGCTGCCACGTAACACAGCATCATGACACCAGAGCTGCCAGGTAACACAGTATCATACACAGCATCATGACACCAGAGCTGCCAGGTAGCACAGTATCATACACAGCACCATGACACCAGAGCTGCCAGGTAACACAGTATCATACACAGCATCATGACACCAGAGCTGTCAGGTAACACAGTATCATGCACATCATCATAACACCAGAGCTGCCAGGTAACACAGCATCATGACACCAGAGCTGCCAGGTAACACAGCATCATGACACCAGAGCTGCCAGGTAACACAGTATCATACACAGCACCATGACACCAGAGCTGCCAGGTAACACAGTATCATACACAGCACCATGACACCAGAGCTGCCAGGTAACACATCACCATGACACCAGAGCTGCCAGGTAACACAGCACCATGACACCAGAGCTGCCAGGTAACACAGTATCATTCACAGCATCATGACACCAGAGCTGCCAGGTAACACAGTATCATACACAGCACCATGACACCAGAGCTGCCAGGTAACACAGCATCATGACACCAGAGCTGCCAGGTAACACAGTATCATACTCAGCATCATGACACCAGAGCTGCCAGGTAACACAGTATCATACACAGCACCATGACACCAGAGCTGCCACGTAACACAGCATCATGACACCAGAGCTGCCAGGTAACACAGTATCATACACAGCATCATGACACCAGAGCTGCCAGGTAGCACAGTATCATACACAGCACCATGACACCAGAGCTGCCAGGTAACACAGTATCATACACAGCATCATGACACCAGAGCTGTCAGGTAACACAGTATCATGCACATCATCATAACACCAGAGCTGCCAGGTAACACAGCATCATGACACCAGAGCTGCCAGGTAACACTATCATACACAGCACCATGACACCAGAGCTGCCAGGTAACACAGCATCATGACACCAGAGCTGCCAGGTAACACAGTATCATACACAGCATCATGACACCAGAGCTGCCAGGTAACACAGTATCATACACAGCACCATGACACCAGAGCTGCTAGGTAACACAGCATCATGACACCAGAGCTGCCAGGTAACACAGTATCATACACAGCATCATGACACCAGAGCTGCCAGGTAGCACAGTATCATACACAGCGCCATGACACCAGAGCTGCCAGGTAACACAGTATCATGCACATCATCATGACACCAGAGCTGCCAGGTAACACAGTATCATACGCTGCATCATGACACCAGAGCTGCCAGGTAACACAGCATCATGACACCAGTGCTGCCAGGTAACACAGTATCATACACAGCATCATGACACCAGAGCTGCCAGGTAAAACAGTATCATGCACATCATCATGACACCAGAGCTGCCAGGTAACACAGTATCATACACTGCATCATGACACCAGAGCTGCCTGGTAACACAACATCATGACACCAGAGCTGTCAGGTAACACAGTATCATACAAAGCATCATGACACCAGAGCTGCCAGGTAACACAGTATCATACACAGCACCATGACACCAGAGCTGCCAGGTAACACAGTATCATACACAGCACCATGACACCAGAGCTGCCAGGTAACACAGCACCATGACACCAAAGCTGCCAGGTAACACAGTATCATACACAGCACCATGACACCAGAGCTGCCAGATAACACAGTATCATACACAGCATCATGACACCAGAGCTGCCAGGTAACACAGTACCATACACAGCACCATGACACCAGAGCTGCCAGGTAACACAGTATCATACACAGCATCATGACACCAGAGCTGCCAGGTAACACAGTATCATACACAGCACCATGACACCAGAGCTGCCAGGTAACACAGTATCATACACAGCACTATGACACCAGAGCTGCCAGGTAACACAGTATCATACACAGCATCATGACACCAGAGCTGCCAGGTAACACAGTACCATACACAGCACCATGACACCAGAGCTGCCAGGTAACACAGTATCATACACAGCATCATGACACGTGAGCTGCCAGGTAACACAGTACCATACACAGCACCATGACACCAGAGCTGCCAGGTAACACAGTACCATACACAGAATCATGACACCAGAGCTGCCAGGTAACACAGCATCATGACACCAGTGCTGCCAGGTAACACAGTATCATACACAGCATCATGACACCAGAGCTGCCAGGTAACACAGTATCATGCACATCATCATGACACCAGAGCTGCCAGGTAACACAGTATCATACACTGCATCATGACACCAGAGCTGCCTGGTAACACAACATCATGACACCAGAGCTGTCAGGTAACACAGTATCATACAAAGCATCATGACACCAGAGCTGCCAGGTAACACAGTATCATACACAGCACCATGACACCAGAGCTGCCAGGTAACACAGTATCATACACAGCACCATGACACCAGAGCTGCCAGGTAACACAGCACCATGACACCAAAGCTGCCAGGTAACACAGTATCATACACAGCACCATGACACCAGAGCTGCCAGATAACACAGTATCATACACAGCATCATGACACCAGAGCTGCCAGGTAACACAGTACCATACACAGCACCATGACACCAGAGCTGCCAGGTAACACAGTATCATACACAGCATCATGACACCAGAGCTGCCAGGTAACACAGTATCATACACAGCACCATGACACCAGAGCTGCCAGGTAACACAGTATCATACACAGCACCATGACACCAGAGCTGCCAGGTAACACAGTATCATACACAGCATCATGACACCAGAGCTGCCAGGTAACACAGTACCATACACAGCACCATGACACCAGAGCTGCCAGGTAACACAGTACCATACACAGAATCATGACACCAGAGCTGCCAGGTAACACAGTGTCATTCACAGCAACATGACACCAGAGCTGCCAGGTAACACAGTACCATACACAGCACCATGACACCAGAGCTGCCAGGTAACACAGTATCATACACAGCACCATGACACCAGACCTGCCAGGTAACACAGTATCATACACAGCACCATGACACCAGAGCTGTCAGGTAACACAGCATCATGACACCAGAGCTGCCAGGTAACACAGTATCATACACAGCACCATGACACCAGAGCTGCCAGGTAACACAGTATCATGCACATCATCATGACACCAGAGCTGCCAGGTAACACAGCACCATGACACCAGAGCTGCCTGGTAACACAGTATCATACACAGCACCATGACACCAGAGCTGCCAGGTAACACAGTATCATACACAGCACCATGACACCAGGGCTGCCAGGTAACACAGCATCATGACACCAGAGCTGCCAGGTAACACAGTATCATACACAGCACCATGACACCAGAGCTGCCAGGTAACACAGCATCATGACACCAGAGCTGCCAGGTAACACAGTATCATACACAGCACCATGACACCAGAGCTGCCAGGTAACACAGCACCATGACACCAGAGCTGCCAGGTAACACAGCACCATGACACCAAAGCTGCCAGGTAACACAGCATCATGACACCAGAGCTGCCAGGTAACACAGCACCATGACACCAGAGCTGCCAGGTAACACAGCACCATGACACAGAAGGGTCGAGACAGAGACGCAGCAATAGACGCCACAAACAAAGAGGTCAGACACCAGGAAGGAAGAGTGTCAATAATGGAGTCTGCATATGTCAGCTTCCTCAGGAATTACGTGACAAGAATCTAAGGTGAGCGACAGACAAATGTTATCTTGAGGTTATCTTGAGATGATTTCAGGGCTTAGCGTCCCCGCGGCCCGGTCCTCGACCAGGCATTCTTTTTGTTACTCATCCCCAGGAATCCCGATATTGCCAGAGAACGACAAGGGGCGAGGGGGAGAGGGGACGAAAAGGGGTGAGGGGGAGAGGGGACGACAACGGGCGAGGGGGAGAGGGGACGACAAGGGGCGAGGGGGAGAGGGGACGACAAGGGGCGTGGGGGAGAGGGGACGACAAGGGGCGAGGGGGAGAGGGGACGACAAGGGGCGTGGGGGAGAGGGGACGACAGGGGGCGAGGGGGAGAGGGGACGACAACGGGCGAGAGGGAGAGGGGACGACAAGGGGCGAGGGGGAGAGGGGACGACAAGGGGCGAGGGGGAGAGGGGACGACAAGGGGCGTGGGGGAGAGGGGACGACAAGGGGCGAGGGGGAGAGGGGACGACAAGGGGCGAGGGGGAGAGAGGACGACAGGGGGCGAGGGGGAGAGGGGACGACAAGGGGCGAGGGGAAGAGGGGACGACAAGGGGTGTGGGGGAGAGGGGACGACAAGGGGCGTGGGGAGAGGGGACGACAAGGGGCGAGGGGGAGAGGGGACGACAAGGGGTGAGGGGGAGAGGGGACGACAAGGGGCGAGGGGGAGAGGGGACGACAAGGGGCGAGGGGGAGAGGGGACGACAAGGGGCGAGGGGGAGAGGGGACGACAAGGGGCGTGGGGGAGAGGGGGCGACAAGGGGCGAGGGGAAGAGGGGACGACAAGGGGCGAGGGGGAGAGGGGACGACAAGCTTCACAGTAAAAGTCAGAGCAGAAGTCTTGGTTGTAGCGTACATGAGAGCATCGATCATCAGTGGCCCAGGTCGACACATTACCATTCCCAAGTTGGAGCTGGTGTTGTGGGGGAGACAGTGGTCACCACCACAGCTGGTGTTGTGGGGGAGACAGTGGTCACCACCACAGCTGGTGGTGTGGGGGAGACAGTGGTCACCACCACAGCTGGTGGTGTGGGGGAGACAGTGGTCACCACCACAGCTGGTGGTGTGGGGGAGACAGTGGTCACCACCACAGCTGGTGGTGTGGGGGAGACAGTGGTCACCACCACAGCTGGTGGTGTGGGGGAGACAGTGGTCACCACCACAGCTGGTGGTGTTGGGGAGACAGGGGAGTGGTCACCGCCACAGCTGATGTTGTGGGGGAGACAGGGGAGTGGTCACCACCACAGCTGGTGTTGTGGGGGAGACAGGGGAGTGGTCACCGCCACAGCTGGTGTTGTGGGGGAGACAGGGGAGTGGTCACCACCTCAGCTGGTGTTGTGGGGGAGACAGTGGTCACCACCACAGCTGGTGTTGTGGGGGAGACAGGGGAGTGGTCACCACCACAGCTGGTGTTGTGGGGGAGACAGTGGTCACCACCACAGCTGGTGGTGTGGGGGAGACAGTGGTCACCACCACAGCTGGTGTTGTGGGGGAGACAGTGGTCATCACCACAGCTGGTGTTGTGGGGGAGACAGTGGTCACCACCACAGCTGGTGTTGTGGGGGAGACAGTGGTCACCACCACAGCTGGTGTTGTGGGGGAGACAGTGGTCACCACCACAGCTGGTGTTGTGGGGGAGACAGTGGTCACCGCCACAGCTGGGAGTGAGATGTCAACATAAGGCTGAGACAAGGCCAGGGAGAAGGGAGGATGGAAGGCAGTTTAGTGCAAACAGAAAAAATAATAATGCTCGCAACACTACTTGTGGAACTTCTTCAAAAGAGAGGAAGAATGCAGTACCAAGCCTCACTTTAACGAGGAAGTGTTGAGGGAAGATTGGCAGATGTCCACCAAGACCGAGAGAGTTTAGTTCGGCTAAAATACTGTATCTCCAGATAGTGCCATAAGCCTTTTCCAGTTCATAAAGAAGGGCAACAATGGCATTATTTGCAGCAAAGGCTGTACGAATGTAGACATCCAAGTCCACTCAAATATTACTCATGCTGCGAAATTTAGGAAAGCCAGAGAGGATGTGGAGGTAACGATGGCGGTCCCAGAGTCACACGACACATACGTTAACCATACATTCAAAAAGTTTGCAGACACTACTCTAAAGGGCAATGGTGCAAAAATTCTTAGAAAAAGTCAGAAAATACATCCAGATACACTTAGGGAGATGTGAATCATGGTGAAGTAGGACAATAGGATGTCTGAAAATAGTTTACCGCCAATCTTTTGGACTCTCTTCAGGACCTGTGGGAGAGGGGCGGCCACAGTAATGGTGGACACACAGCCTTTACGACTCTCACTTCGTGGTGTACGGACAGACCCGCGGCTCACCAGCAGTACTTTTCCGAAACAGAAACATAAAATTCCAGTGTGTCTCGGCGCCGGTGTTTTTTCCCAGGCCAAATGGTAACAGTGGACAGCCAGAACACAGTCGGAATTCCAGCAGGGATTTCCACCTCGTCTGGTGTCTGAATAGCCGTTCTGATTAGTATTGAAATTAAATCATTGCTTAATTAAAGCATGTGAAGCTGATAATTATATTTTACTCAAAATTATCGAAATGAATGGCGTGTTTAACCGGAGGCCAACTAGATTTTATTCTGAATTTATCGGTGAAATTTGTATGGTAATGGATGAGAGTATGCATAAGATATATATATATATATATATATATATATATATATATATATATATATATATATATATATATATATATATATATATATTTTCAGCGCCACAGTGGCCTGCACTGTGGAAAATCGGGTGGTTGGCACACTAGACACGACGAAGTCAACGACATCATTAAAAGAAGCCTTGCCTCTGCTCAGTGTCCAGCGGAGAGAGAGCCCCGCAACCTACTGAACCGTGACTCTGTTAGCTTTGCCGGCCGACCAGACGGAATCACACTGCGTCCGTGGAAGGGTGGCAGGCAGTTAGCATGGGACTATACTTGCATATCCACCCTGGCAACGACATACATCACCCTCTCTGCCGGCACGGCAGGAGCCGCAGCGACACACAGAGAAAAACAAAAGTCAGTCAAGTACAGGCAATTAGATCAAAGGTACAATTTCGTTCCAATAGGGTCTGAGACCCTAGGCCCATGGGGTGAGAGTGCAAGAAGGTTTCTTAAGGATCTTGGTTCCAAGCTCATTGACACCACAAGAGACCCTAGAGCAGCAAGTTTTCTCTTTCAGCGCCTCAGTGTCGCGATCCAGAGGGGAAATGCCCGCTGCATCCTCGGTTCCTGCCCGGCGTCGGAGGAGTTCGAGGAAATCTACAGCCTCTAGGAAGCGAACTTTTTCTTGTGTCCTCTTAATGTTTATTTTTTGTATAAAATCAGATATGTAACTGTATAACCTTGCATAATAAAGTGTACATCATAATAAATAAATAAAAAAAAAAAGGGGGTGGTAGGAGAAGTGAACACTCTTTCGCATTCAGAGTTAAATGTCAAGTTTTTCCCTGAGTGCTCTGTGTTCCCTTCTCTGAGGCTGTGGGTCCCTATAAATGCACCAGTGGTGGTACCCCCCTATATATATATATATATATATTATTAAATATGACCGAAAAAGTAAGATTAATAATTCTAACACGAATTTTCTCAATCTTTCGTACATTTCGTTTCACTGTTGGAGGTAAATCAAAAATCAATTCTCCAAAATTCATTTTTATTTCTAGTCTGACGCGACACGAGCGCGTTTCGTAAAACTTATCCATTGTTTCGTGTTCTGTCTTGTGTTGATGAAATTAATACCCTATTAATACTCCTGTTCTGTCTTGTGTTGATGAAATTAATACCCTATTAATACCACATCTTGTTCTGTCTTGTGTTAATGCCACATCACCCCTTCCACCTCACTCAAATGTAGATATAAAATCGGAGATGCGTAAATTCTATTCAGTTGTGTATTTGTGAACTAAAGTCTTTGAAAATGTAATAAGTTTTACGAAACGCGCTCGTGTCGCGTCAGACTAGAAATAAAAATGAATTTTGGAGAATTGATTTTTGATTTACCTCCAACAGTGAAACGAAATGTACGAAAGATTGAGAAAATTCGTGTTAGAATTATTAATCTTACTTTTTCGGTCATATTTAATAATATATGTCTACAGGAAAGACTGCTACCAAAATATACTAATATATATATATACAGAGAGAGAGAGAGAGAGAGAGAGAGAGAGAGAGAGAGAGAGAGAGAGAGAGAGTGAGTGAGTGTGTGTGTGAGAGTGAGTGAGTTACATACAAGATGAGTTACAAGCAGAAAGTTGGGTTTCTAGAACATAACATTTCTAGAACATGCTCTATGACTTGACGGATTTTGGAAACTGGATATGTAATCCTAGATGGAGTGATTAGTGGTGCCTGGAGTCTCTGTTTCTCTCCTTCCTTATTTCGCATTCTCTCTCCCTTCCTCCTTACCTCTACTTCTCTCTCTCTTCTTCTCTTCCGTTCTTCCTCCCCCTTTTCCTCTTTCCCTAGCTTCTGTCCTTTTTCATTCAATCCACCTCATTCTTTTTTACCATTCTCTCTCACTTCTTCCCATTCATTCTCTATTCCCTCCTACCTAACATTCTTTCTTTTTCACACTCTCCTTCTCTGCCAATTCTCTCTCCTTCTCTGCCAATTCTCTCTCCTTCTCTGCCAATTCTCCCTCCCTCCCGTTCTCTCTCCCAGAACATGCAATACTTGCTCCCAACAAGCACACAATGCAATCAAAAAAATGTTTTCACTATTGTGACTATAATGGAACATTGTACCAAACGTTGCGGTTATGTTTGTCTGGAAAAAATCTGAAAAACTCATAAAATTTCTCTGTTTATATTGTCAGACAATTCCCCTGTATAGCCCGGTAAACTGTCCCCTTCCCTCTCACCCTCGTCGTTGACATCTCCATCACGACGAAAATTGATCGCCAGCAAGTATGAAGTATAATGTGACATCACCGGGAGGGGGAATATATAGCCCTGGACCGGCTACCATCGTCAGTCTCTCCGGGTGCACTACGGGTGTCTTCCCTGTAAGCTGTCCACGATCCAGCTCCCAGCTGTTTCGTGACCAGTTGGTGGTGTGTGATATAACTCTTCGTAAGGCCTTATTTTGTTTATATTGTTTACCGTACCTTTAAATTTGATGTGTTCTTTTATTATTTCTATTGTATAACAGCCAAGATTATTGTATGTTAAGTTTGAAGTCGTGTTGTTTCTTTTTGACACATAACTTCAACACAACAAAATACACATTTGTTGTGTTTCTTTTTTGAAAGTAAATTTGTTATATTTTTGCTTGAGTTTACTTTAATGCTTAACCATATTTTCACACTGCTAAGGTCAAATGTGTTTTGTTTAATGTTGGTTAAACTTAGTACCTGCTGGGTGACCACATTACCTTCCCCCGTAACACTATAACCAGAGTACCCGGCTGTGTCTGGGTCACTACCCGCCATCCTCTCTTGCTTCACCACACTCCCTATCTCTCTCACCTCTTCATCTATCCTCTCTCTACTTTCTATCCTATCTCTTCTCTTCCTTTCCCTCCCTTTTCCTCTCAATCTTCATCCCTCCCATTCTCTTTCCTATTTTCATTCTCTCTCCCTCCTTCCCTACATTACTCTCTCTCTCTCCCATTCTCTCTCATTACCGTCCCACCACTTGGGGTGGACGGTAGAGCGACGGTCTCCAGTTGCCTTTGATGAGGTCAGCGTAAGGTCACACTGGTGGACAATATGATGTTCTGCAGTGAGCAAGATGTTCTAGGGAACAGGTAGATAAACATTAAACGCGAGATGTTCTAAAGAACATCTTGTTACTTGCTGAACAAGATCTTCCATAGAACAAGCCTCTCACACTCTCCCGAGACTCGAGTCCATCCTGCTGTTTAACAAGTACTTACAGTAACGGTGTGAACCATCGTTCATATTTTGACGTAGTGACCAATTAGTAAGTGGAACTTGGTGCTACTGAATTTGGACAAACCTGGAAGACTTTTTTTGTTATTTATGCTGCTAATAAAACCTAACCAAATCTACCCATCCAAGGCCTAAGCACGCGACCTGAGGCCAAATATAACACATATATGTGCTATATTAGGCCTAGGAATATTTAGGTCTGGTTTTTAACTCTGGGAGTTTGAAGATCTGTTGATGAAGATTTGACTAAATGTAAATTGTGTTAGCATAACTACTCGGATACTTTGCGTCATTATATAATGGGATGAGAAAAAAATCGCGGAATTAAGAGATAAAAACATCAATATTGTCCAAGAAATGTATAAGTACTTTATTCATAATGATCCACTGCCAGGAATCTTAGCGAAGTATTCACAATTAGCTTACTGTAGGTGCAGCCTGCACATGACTGTAAAGCTGCCACCCAGTTGGGTGGGTGTGGAGCACATGACTGTAAAGCTGCCGCCCACTTGGGCGGGTGAGGAGCACATGACTGTAAAGCTGCCGCCCAGTTGGATGGGGGAGGAGCACATGACTGTAAAACTGCCGCCCAGTTGGGTGGGTGAGGAGCACATGACTGTAAAACTGCCGCCCAGTTGGGTGGGTGAGGAGCACATGACGGTAAAGCTGCCGCCCAGTTGGGTGGGTGAGGAGCACATGACTGTAAAACTGCCGCCCAGTTGGGTGGGTGAGGAGCACATGACTGTAAAGCTGCCGCCCAGTTGGGTGGGTGAGGAGCACATGACTGTAAAACTGCCGCCCAGTTGGGTGGGTGAGGAGCACATGACTGTAAAACTGCCGCCCAGTTGGGTGGGTGTGGAGCACATGACTGTAAAGCTGCCGCCCAGTTAGGTGGGGGTGGAGCACATGACTGTAAAGCTGCCGCCCAGTTGGGTGGGTGAGGAGCACATGACTGTAAAGCTGCCGCCCAGTTAGGTGGGTGAGGAGCACATGACTGTAAAGCTGCCGCCCAGTTAAGTGGGTGTGGAGCACATGACTGTAAAGCTGCCGCCCAGTTGAGTGGGTGTGGAGCCCATGACTGTAAAGCTGCCGCCCAGTTAGGTGGGGGTGGAGCACATGACTGTAAAGCTGCCGCCCAGTTGAGTGGGTGTGGAGCACATGACTGTAAAGCTGCCGCCCAGTTAGGTGGGGGTGGAGCACATGACTGTAAAGCTGCCGCCCAGTTAGGTGGGGGTGGAGCACATGACTGTAAAGCTGCCGCCCAGTTGAGTGGGTGTGGAGCACATGACTGTAAAGCTGCCGCCCAGTTGGGTGGGTGTGGAGCACATGACTGTAAAGCTGCCGCCCAGTTAGGTGGGGGTGGAGCACATGACTGTAAAGCTGCCGCCCAGTTGGGTGGGTGTGGAGCACATGACTGTAAAGCTGCCGCCCAGTTGAGTGGGTGTGGAGCACATGACTGTAAAGCTGCCGCCCAGTTGGGTGGGTGAGGACCACATGACTGTAAAACTGCCGCCCAGTTGGGTGGGTGAGGAGCACATGACTGTAAAGTTGCCGCCCAGTTGGGTGGGTGAGGAGCACATGACTGTAAAGTTGCCGCCCAGTTGGGTGGGTGAGGAGCACATGACTGTAAAACTGCCGCCCAGTTGGGTGGGTGAGGAGCACATGACTGTAAAGTTGCCGCCCAGTTGAGTGGGTGTAGAGCAAGACTAGTAACTGTGTAACTCACCATTGATAAAGTGCCTTGTATAGTGACTGTTGTGAGCCTCTTGTTGAATCACTTGTGATTACAATTGTATTATTGATATGTATATGTATTTGTGAACATGGGTGTATATATATATATATATATATATATATATATATATATATATATATATATATATATATATATATTTATATATATATATATATATATATATATATATATATATATATATATATATATATATATATATATATATATATATATGAACATGTGTATGTAACATTAACAAAGCTGGATCTAGCATCAAAAGATTGTCACTCTCTTAGCTAAACGAACTATGGGGTTCAGTTCCTGAACCATTATGTGCCTCTGTAACCCATTCCACGGAATTGGTATTGGGGGTCCACCACCGCCCACGGGATGGGTATGGGGTGCATAGTAAAGAAATGATAATCTCAGTATACCTTACACACGACAGTATATCATACACCAGAGTATAACTACACTGACACACTAGCAGTATACCATGCACCAGAGTATGGCTACACTGACACACTAGCAGTATACCATACACCAGAGTATGGCTACACTGACACACTAGCAGTATACCATACACCAGAGTATGGCTACACTGACACACTAGCAGTATACCATGCACCAGAGTATGGCAACACTGACACACTAGCAGTATACCATACACCAGAGTATGGCTACACTGACACACTAGCAGTATACCATACACCAGAGTATAGCTACACTGACACACTAGCAGTATACCATGCACCAGAGTATGGCTACACTGACACACCAGCAGTATACCATGCACCAGAGTATGGCTACACTGACACACCAGCAGTATACCATACACCAGAGTATGGCTACACTGACACACCAGCAGTATACCATACACCAGAGTATGGCTACACTGACACACTAGCAGTATACCATACACCAGAGTATGGCTACACTGACACACTAGCAGTATACCATACACCAGAGTATGGCTACACTGACACACTAGCAGTATACCATACACCAGAGTATGGCTACACTGACACACTAGCAGTATACCATACACCATAGCATGGCTACACTGACACACTAGCAGTATACCATACACCAGAGTATGGCTACACTGACACACCAGCAGTATACCATACACCAGAGTATGGCTACACTGACACACCAGCAGTATACCATACACCAGAGTATGGCTACAGTGACACACCAGCAGTATACCATACACCAGAGTATGGCTACACTGACACACTAGCAGTATACAATACACCAGAGTATGGCTACACTGACACACTAGCAGTATACCATACACCAGAGTATGGCTACACTGACACACCAGCAGTATACCATACACCAGAGTATGGCTACACTGACACACCAGCAGTATACCATACACCAGAGTATGGCTACACTGACACACCAGCAGTATACCATACACCAGAGTATGGCTACACTGACACACCAGCAGTATACCATACACCAGAGTATGGCTACACTGACACACCAGCAGTATACCATACACCAGAGTATGGCTACACTGACACACTAGCAGTATACCATACACCAGAGTATGGCTACACTGACACACTAGCAGTATACCATACACCAGAGTATGGCTACACTGACACACCAGCAGTATACCATACACCAGAGTATGGCTACACTGACACACCAGCAGTATACCATACACCAGAGTATGGCTACACTGACACACCAGCAGTATACCATACACCAGAGTATGGCTACACTGACACACTAGCAGTATACAATACACCAGAGTATGGCTACACTGACACACTAGCAGTATACCATACACCAGAGTATGGCTACACTGACACACCAGCAGTATACCATACACCAGAGTATGGCTACACTGACACACCAGCAGTATACCATACACCAGAGTATGCCTACACTGACACACCAGCAGTATACCATACACCAGGGTATGGCTACACTGACACACCAGCAGTATACCATACACCAGAGTATGGCTACACTGACACACTAGCAGTATACCATACACCAGAGTATGGCTACACTGACACACTAGCAGTATACAATACACCAGAGTATGGCTACACTGACACACTAGCAGTATACCATACACCAGAGTATGGCTACACTGACACACCAGCAGTATACCATACACCAGAGTATGGCTACACTGACACACCAGCAGTATACCATACACCAGAGTATGGCTACACTGACACACCAGCAGTATACCATACACCAGAGTATGGCTACACTGACACACCAGCAGTATACCATACACCAGAGTATGGCTACACTGACACACCAGCAGTATACCATACACCAGAGTATGGCTACACTGACACACTAGCAGTATACAATACACCAGAGTATGGCTACACTGACACACTAGCAGTATACCATACACCAGAGTATGGCTACACTGACACACCAGCAGTATACCATACACCAGAGTATGGATACACTGACACACCAGCAGTATACCATACACCAGAGTATGGCTACACTGACACACCAGCAGTATACCATACACCAGAGTATGGCTACACTGACACACCAGCAGTATACCATACACCAGAGTATGGCTACACTGACACACCAGCAGTATACCTTACACCAGAGTATGGCTACACTGACACACTAGCAGTATACCATACACCAGAGTATGGCTACACTGACACACTAGCAGTATACCATACACCAGAGTATGGCTACACTGACACACTAGCAGTATTCACTAGAGAGTGTTACCTCACCTCAATAATTACAGGAACAAATCCATAGGAGCCGTGATGAGGGATCGAACCCATGCGTTGAGGGTTCCCAGACGCCCTCCAGTTGACTGCACCACCACATGGTAAACTAGTCGACTTGCGCGCGCCTGGAAACACCCAGCGCGTAGGTTCGAACCCTCATCAAGGCTTCTGTGGATTTGTTCATTGATATCACGATAATATGATTTCTCTGTGGAATAATTAGACGGCCCAATCGGATAAGTAATCCTGATAAATATATTTACATATAAACTCATAAAGGCTTCAACAACATGTCAAGCATCACTTGAAGCAAGATTGTCCAATTCTTCGTGTTATCTTTGACCAAACTTTACCATATATCACCCATATAATACAAAACATTTCATATATCAATTGATATAAACCAAATATTGCTTTATATTGCAAATTATTTGGTATTTAATTTTGTATATTTCACAGGTGGAAAATCTAATTTTAATATGATTAAAAATCTCTCAAAATGTATAAATGAGGCTTTTAAAGTCAGCTCGTTAGACAAACCCTTTTATAATATATTCAAAATACATGGCCGCCAAGGTGACCGGGGGTGGCTCTGGTGTGGCTCTGGTGTGGCTCTGGTGTGGCTCTGGTGTGGCCTCGTTATCTGGCTAACGAGGACACACAAGGCAATAGTGGACGATGCTTCAGACTTACAGTAACACGTCCTCCACCGACCCCCAAGGAGACAAGTTATCAGCAGTGTGTATACCAACACTTTGTCAACCGACTCAACAGGTAAATTAACAACAGACGAAGTGCTAACACGTAACTGTCTTGAGACTAACAACACAAACTATCAACAGACAGAACACTAACTCACAAACTATTAACAGACAGAAATGTAACACACAAACTAGCAACAGATAGGGTGGTAACACACAAACTATCAACAGACAGAATACTAACTCACAAACTATTAACAGACAGAAATGTAACACACAAACTAGCAACAGATAGGGTGGTAACACACAAACTAGCAACAGACAGAATAGTAACACACAAACTAGCAACAGATAGTGTGGTAACACACAAACTAGCAACAGATAGTGTGGTAACACACAAACTAGCAACAGATAGGGCGGTAACACACAAACTAGCAACAGATAGGGTGGTAACACACAAACTAGCAACAGATAGTGTGGTAACACACAAACTAGCAACAGATAGGGCGGTAACACACAAACTATCAACAGATAGTGTGGTAACACACAAACTAGCAACAGATAGTGTGGTAACACACAAACTAGCAACAGATAGTGTGGTAACACACAAACTAGCAACAGATAGTGTGGTAACACACAAACTAGCAACAGATAGGGCGGTAACACACAAACTAGCAACAGATAGTGTGGTAACACACAAACTAGCAACAGATAGGGCGGTAACACACAAACTAGCAACAGATAGTGTGGTAACACACAAACTAGCAACAGATAGTGTGGTAACACACAAACTAGCAACAGATAGGGCGGTAACACACAAACTAGCAACAGATAGTGTAGTAACACACAAACTAGCAACAGATAGAGTAGTAACACACAAACTAGCAACAGATAGTGTAGTAACACACAAACTAGCAACAGATAGAGTAGTAACACAAACACTAGCAACAGATAGGGCAGTAACACACAAACTAGCAACAGATAGTGTGGTAACACACAAACTAGCAACAGATAGGGTGGTAACTCACAAACTAGCAACAGATAAGGTAGTAACACAAACTAGCAACAGATAAGGTAGTAACACAAACTAGCAACAGATAGGGCGGTAACACACAAACTAGCAACAGATAGGGCGGTAACACACAAACTATCAACAGATAGGGCGGTAACACACAAACTAGCAACAGATAGTGTAGTAACACACAAACTAGCAACAGATAGTGTAGTAACACACAAACTAGCAACAGATAGTGTAGTAACACACAAACTAGCAACAGATAGAGTAGCAACACACAAACTAGCAACAGATAGGGCAGTAACACACACAAACTAGCAACAGATAGTGTGGTAACACACAAACTAGCAACAGATAGGGTGGTAACACACAAACTAGCAACAGATAGGGCGGTAACACACTAACTAGCAACAGATAGTGTAGTAACACAAACTAGCAACAGATAGGGCGGTAACACACTAACTAGCAACAGATAATGTAGTAACACACAAACTAGCAACAGATAGAGTAGTAACACACAAACTAGCAACAGATAGGGTGGTAACACACAAACTAGCAACAGATAGAGTAGTAACACACAAACTAGCAACAGATAGGGTGGTAACACACAAACTAGCAACAGATAGTGAGGAAAACGCACGCAACATAAAGGAAAATAACATAGACTAGCAACAGACGAGATGCTGAGCAAACAGAATCGCAAGAGACATAACAGACAAGGAAACACAAATAGACTCCGAGCACCAGACAACAGACTCCTAGCAACAGACTCCCAACAACAGACAACAGACAACAGACTCCTAGCAACATACAACATAATACTAACAACAGACGCCTAGCAACAACAGACTCCTAGCAACAGACAACATACTCCATGCAACAGACAACAGACTCCTAACAACAGAAAACATACTCCTAGGAACAGACAACAGACGCCTATCAACAGACAACATAATCCTAGCAAGAAACAACAGACTCCTACCAACAGACTCCCTGCAACAGACTCCTAGCAACAGACAACATACTCCTAACAACAGACAACATACTCCTAGCAACAGACAACATACTCCTAGCAACAAACAACAGACTGCCAGCAACAGACAACAGACTCCTAGCATCAGACAACAGACTCCTAGCAACAGACAACAGACTCCTAGCAACAGACAACAGACTCCCAGCAAAACACAACGGACTGCCAGCAACAGACAACAGTCTCCTAGCAACAGATAACAGACTCCTAGCAACAGACAACAGACTCCTAACAACAGACAACAATCTCCTAGCAACAGACAACAGACTCCTAGCAACAGACAACAGACTCCCAGCAAAAGACAACGGACTGCCAGCAACAGACAACAGTCTCCTAGCAACAGATAACAGACTCCTAGCAACAGACAACAGACTCCTAACAACAGACAACAATCTCCTAGCAACAGACAACAGACTCTTAGCAACGGACAACAATCTCCTAACAACGGACAACAGACTCCTAGCAAGAGACAACAATCTCCTAACAAGAGACTCCTAACAACAGACTCCTAGCAACAGACAACAGACTCCTAGCAACAGACAACAGACTCCTAGCAACAGACAACAGACGCCTAGCAACAGACAACAGTGCCCCAGACACCACCATGTCTGCCTCTTCTAAAAAGAATGGAAAATCTTGTCTCTCTGAAGCTGAGATATTGGATGAAATTTTATCGGTAAATCATTGAACTATATTTCTTGTTCTTGAGAGCGTGAAGTATGGCGCGAGGAGCCATGAATGAGAGCGTGAAGTATGGCGCGAGGAGCCATGAATGAGAGCGTGAAGTATGGCGCGAGGAGCCATGAATGAGTGCGTGAAGTATGGCGCTAGGAGCCATGAATGAGAGCGTGAAGTATGGCGCGAGGAGCCATGAATGAGAGCGTGAAGTATGGCTCGAGGAGCCATGAATGAGAGCGTGAAGTATGGCGCGAGGAGCCATGAATGAGAGCGTGAAGTATGGCGCTAGGAGCCATGAATGAGAGCGTGAAGTATGGCGCTAGGAGCCATGAATGAGAGCGTGAAGTATGGCGCGAGGAGCCATGAATGAGAGCGTGAAGTATGGCGCGAGGAGCCATGAATGAGAGCGTGAAGTATGGCGCGAGGAGCCATGAATGAGAGCGTGAAGTATGGCGCGAGGAGCCATGAATGAGAGCGTGAAGTATGGCGCGAGGAGCCATGAATGAGAGCGTGAAGTATGGCGCGAGGAGCCATGAATGAGAGCGTGAAGTATGGCGCGAGGAGCCATGAATGAGAGCGTGAAGTATGGCGCGGGGAGCAATGAATGAGAGCGTGAAGTATGGCGCGAGGAGCCATGAATGAGAGCGTGAAGTATGGCGCGAGGAGCCATGAATGAGAGCGTGAAGTATGGCGCGAGGAGCCATGAATGAGAGCGTGAAGTATGGCGCGAGGAGCCATGAATGAGAGCGTGAAGTATGGCGCGAGGAGCCATGAATGAGAGCGTGAAGTATGGCGCGGGGAGCAATGAATGAGAGCGTGAAGTATGGCGCGAGGAGCCATGAATGAGAGCGTGAAGTATGGCGCTAGGAGCCATGAATGAGAGCGTGAAGTATGGCGCTAGGAGCCATGAATGAAAGCGTGAAGTATGGCGCGAGGAGCCATGAATGAGAGCGTGAAGTATGGCGCGAGAAGCCATGAATGAGAGCGTGAAGTATGGCGCGAGGAGCCATGAATGAGAGCGTGAAGTATGGCGCGAGGAGCCATGAATGAGAGCGTGAAGTATGGCGCGAGGAGCCATGAATGAGAGCGTGAAGTATGGCGCGAGGAGCCATGAATGAGAGCGTGAAGTATGGCGCGAGGAGCCATGAATGAGAGCGTGAAGTATGGCGCTAGGAGCCATGAATGAGAGCGTGAAGTATGGCGCTAGGAGCCATGAATGAGAGCGTGAAGTATGGCGCGAGGAGCCATGAATGAGAGCGTGAAGTATGGTGCGAGGAGCCATGAATGAGAGCGTGAAGTATGGCGCGAGGAGCCATGAATGAGAGCGTGAAGTATGGCGCGAGGAGCCATGAATGAGAGCGTGAAGTATGGCGCGAGGAGCCATGAATGAGAGCGTGAAGTATGGCGCGAGGAGCCACGAATGAGAGCGTGAAGTATGGCGCGAGGAGCCATGAATGAGAGCGTGAAGTATGGCGCGAGGAGCCATGAATGAGAGCGTGAAGTATGGCGCGAGGAGCCATGAATGAGAGCGTGAAGTATGGCGCGAGGAGCCATGAATGAGAGCATGAAGTATGGCGCGAGGAGCCATGAATGAGAGCGTGAAGTATGGCGCGAGGAGCCATGAATGAGAGCGTGAAGTATGGCGCGAGGAGCCATGAATGAGAGCGTGAAGTATGGCGCGAGGAGCCATGAATGAGAGCGTGAAGTATGGCGCGAGGAGCCAAGAATGAGAGCGTGAAGTATGGCGCGAGGAGCCATGAATGAGAGCGTGAAGTATGGCGCGAGGAGCCATGAATGAGAGCATGAAGTATGGCGCGAGGAGCCATGAATGAGAGCGTGAAGTATGGCGCGGGGAGCAATGAATGAGAGCGTGAAGTATGGCGCGAGGAGCCATGAATGAGAGCGTGAAGTATGGCGCGAGGAGCCATGAATGAGAGCGTGAAGTATGGCGCTAGGAGCCATGAATGAGAGCGTGAAGTATGGCGCTAGGAGCCATGAATGAAAGCGTGAAGTATGGCGCGAGGAGCCATGAATGAGAGCGTGAAGTATGGCGCGAGGAGCCATGAATGAGAGCGTGAAGTATGGCGCGAGGAGCCATGAATGAGAGCGTGAAGTATGGCGCGAGGAGCCATGAATGAGAGCGTGAAGTATGGCGCGAGGAGCCTTGAATGAGAGCGTGAAGTATGGCGCGAGGAGCCATGAATGAGAGCGTGAAGTATGGCGCGAGGAGCCATGAATGAGAGCGTGAAGTATGGCGCTAGGAGCCATGAATGAGAGCGTGAAGTATGGCGCGAGGAGCCATGAATGAGAGCGTGAAGTATGGCGCGAGGAGCCATGAATGAGAGCGTGAAGTATGGCGCGAGGAGCCATGAATGAGAGCGTGAAGTATGGTGCGAGGAGCCATGAATGAGAGCGTGAAGTATGGCGCGAGGAGCCATGAATGAGAGCGTGAAGTATGGCGCGAGGAGCCATGAATGAGAGCGTGAAGTATGGCGCGAGGAGCCATGAATGAGAGCGTGAAGTATGGCGCGAGGAGCCATGAATGAGAGCGTGAAGTATGGCGCAAGGAGCCATGAATGAGAGCGTGAAGTATGGCGCGAGGAGCCATGAATGAGAGCGTGAAGTATGGCGCGAGGAGCCATGAATGAGAGCGTGAAGTATGGCGCGAGGAGCCATGAATGAGAGCGTGAAGTATGGCGCGAGGAGCCATGAATGAGAGCGTGAAGTATGGCGCGAGGAGCCATGAATGAGAGCGTGAAGTATGGCGCGAGGAGCCATGAATGAGAGCGTGAAGTATGGCGCGAGGAGCCATGAATGAGAGCGTGAAGTATGGCGCGAGGAGCCATGAATGAGAGCGTGAAGTATGGCGCGAGGAGCCAAGAATGAGAGCGTGAAGTATGGCGCGAGGAGCCATGAATGACAGCGTGAAGTATGGCGCGAGGAGCCATGAATGAGAGCGTGAAGTATGGCGCGAGGAGCCATGAATGAGAGCGTGAAGTATGGCGCGAGGAGCCATGAATGAGAGCGTGAAGTATGGCGCGAGGAGCCATGAATGAGAGCGTGAAGTATGGCGCGAGGAGCCATGAATGAGAGCGTGAAGTATGGCGCGAGGAGCCATGAATGAGAGCGTGAAGTATGGCGCGAGGAGCCATGAATGAGAGCGTGAAGTATGGCGCGAGGAGCCATGAATGAGAGCGGGGAAAGAATAGAGAAATAATACATTGCGGAGAAAAGAATGACACTCAAAGTGGAGCAGAAAATGGGGAAAGGGAAAGACAATAAATTGAGCAATATAAACCTGTGGTAATGACTGGAGGAGCAGGCAGGAAGTAAGCGAGGAGACGGTGCAATATCGTGGCAAGTGATGAGAGGAAGGAAGGAAGGAATACACAACTGATGTGAAGGTTGTGTGTGTGTGGAGGAGGGGCTGTGTGGGTGTGTGTGGGTGTGTATTGAGGGTGTGGGTGTGTGTGTGGGGGGGGGTGTACTCACCTAGTTGTGCTTGCGGGGGTTGAGCTTTGGCTCTTTGGTCCCGCCTCTCAACTGTCAATCAACTGGTGGACAGATTCCTGAGCCTACTGGGCTCTATTATATCTACATTTGAAACTGTGTATGGAGTCAGCCTCCACCACATCACTTCCTAGTGCATTCCATTTGTTATCTACTCTAACACTGAAAAAAATTCTAATGTCCCTGTAGCTCATTTGGGTACTAAGTTTCCACCTGTATCCCCTTGTGGAAACTGAAAAAATTCCCCTGAGAGTTTTGTAGGTGGTTATCATGTCTATCCTTATTATTCTGTTTTCCAGGGACGTGAGGTTCAGCTCCCTTAGCCTTTCCTCGTAGCTCATATCTCTGAGTTCCGGGACGAGTCTGATGCCATACCTCTGAATCTTTTTTCTAACTTTGGTCCATACCTTAACTAGATATGGACTCCAATCAGGAGATGTATATTCCAGAAATATTCATCTCTATATATAAATATATACTTTCTGGTAAGTCTCCTGTTTCCAGTGACCTGTTATACACCATAGAGAGTGGCACACTTAGTGCCTTCTTTTAGTATCCGCGGTGAATATTCTGTCAGGCCTAACAGCCTCTGTCACATTCAGCTCCAACAGATTCATTTTGACCTCATCACTAGGAAAGTCAGATTCATCCAAGGTTGCCTAGTTTGCCTCCTCCTCATTTAGTGCAGGGACCTCTCCTTGTTCTAGTGTGAAGACCTCCTGCAATCTCTTGTTGAGTTCTTCACACGCCTTATCTTTCTCGGTGTATCTGTTCTCCCCTTTTCTCATTTTCATCACTTGTTCCTTCACTGTTGTTTTCCTCCTGATTTGTGTGTGTGTATTCAGCTAGTTTTGCTTGCGGGGGTTGAGCTTTGCTCTTTCGGCCCGCCTCTCAACTGTCAATCAATCATCTGTTACTAACTACTAACTAATTTTTTTTCACACACACAACTCACCAGGAAGCAGCCCGTAACAGCTGTCTAACTCCCAGATACCTATTTTCTGCTAGGTAACATGGGCATCAGGGTGAAAGAAACTTCCCATTTGTCTCTGCCTAGCCCGGGAATCAAACCCGGGCCACAGGATTACGAGTCACGCACGCTGTCCACTCAGCTACCAGAACCTATTCACTCAGCTACCAGACCCTGTGTGTGTGTGTGTGGGTGTGTATGTATGTGTGTGTATGTGGTGGGTGGGTGTGTGTGGGGGGGGGAGGGGATGTGTACAGGCCTAGTTGTACTCACCTAGATGTGCCAGCGGGGGTTGACCTCTAGCTTTTTGGTCCCGCCTCTCAACTGTCAATCAACTGATGTACAGGTTCCTGAGCCTATTGGGTTCTATCATATCTATACTTGAAGCTGTGTATGGAGTCAGCCTCCACCACAACACTGACTATTGCATTCCATTTGTCAACTACTCTCACTAAAAACGTTCTGTCTAATATCACAGTGGCTCATTTGGGTTTTCAATTTCCACCAGAGTCCCCTAGTGCGTGTGCCCTTGTGTTAAATTGCCTGTCTTTATCTACCCTATCAATTCCATTGTGAATCTTGTATTCGGTGATCATGTCCCTCCTTTAGCTCTTTTGTTTTCCAGCGACGTGAGGTTTAATTCCAGTAGTCTCTCCTCGTAGCTCATACCCTTCAGTTCGGGAACTAGTCTGGTAGCAAACCTTTGAACCTTTTCAAGTTTAGTCTTATCCTTGACTAGATATGGACTCCATGCTAGAGCTGCATACTCCAGCATTGGTCTGGCACATGTGGTATAAAAGTTCTGAACGATTTCTTACACAAGGTTCTAAAGGCCGTTCTTATGTTGGCCAACCTGGCATATGTCGCTGATACTTTTCTCTTGATACGAACTTCAGGGGACGAGTTTGGCGTGATATCAACCCCAAAGTCAGTCAGTCAGTCTGTCTCAGTGTCTGTCTCAGTGTCTGTCTCAGTGTCTGTCTCAGTGTCTGTCTGTCTGTCTGTCTGTCTGTCTGTCTGTCTGTCTGTCTGTCTGTCTGTCTGTCTGTCTCTCTCTCTCTCTCTCTCTCTCTCTCTCACTCACTCTTGAAGAATTTAATTTCTCTAATGATACCTTGGATGTGGCCTCCTGATCTCTACACCTATCTTCATTACATTATATTACATTTGCTTGGATTAAACTCTAACAACCATTTGTTCGACCATTCCTTCAGTTTGTCCAAGTCTTCTTGAAGACTCAAGCAGTCCTACTCTGTCCTAATCCTTCTCATAATTTTGGCATCGTCAACAAACATTGAGAGGAATGAGTCTATCCCCTCTGGGAGATCATTTACGTATATCAGAAACAGCATAGGTCCGAGTACAGACCCTTGTGGGACTCCACTGGTTACTTCACGCCAATCTGAGATCTCACCCCTCACTGTAACTGCTTCGTATTGCTTAGGTACTCCCTTATATATAGGTTATTCCTGCCTATTTTTGCAGCTTATGTACCAGCCTTTTATGGGGTACTATATCAAAGGCTTTCCGACAGTTAAAAAAAAAATTCCGTCAGTCCTTCTCTTTCTTGCATAATCTTTGTCACCTGATCGTAGAATTCTATTAAGCCAGTGAGGCAAGATTTACCCTTCCTGAACTCATGTTGGTAGTTTGTCACAAAGTCCCTTCTCTCCAGATGTGTTACTAGGTTTTTCCTCACGATTTTCGTCATCACCTTACATGGTATACAAGTTAAGGACACTGGCCTGTAGTTCAGTGCCTCTTGTCTGTCACCCTTTTTGTATATTGGGCCTACATTAGCCATCTTCCATATTTCTGGTAGGTCTCCCGTCTCCAGTGACCTACTATACAGTATGGAGAGTGGCAAGCAAAGCGCTCCTGCACAATCTTTCAGTACCCATGGTGAGATTCCGTCTGGGCCAACAGCCTTTCTCACGTCCAAATATAACAGGTGATTCTTGACCTCATCTCTTGTAATTTCGAATCCTGCCAACGCCGCCTGGTTTACTGCCATCTCTCCTAGTGCAGTGACCTCTCCTCGTTCTGTTGTGAAGACCTCCTGGAACTTCATGTTATGTTCTTCACACACTTCTTTGTCATTCTCTGTGTACCTGTCTTCACCCGTTTTAATTTTCATCACCTGTTCTTTCACTGTTTTTTCCTCCTGATGTGACTGTGGAGTGGCTTTGGTTCGGTCTTGGCTTTATTTGCTATATCATTTTCATACTTTTTGTCTGCCTCTCTTCTCATACAAAGCTACTCATTCCTGGTTCTCTGGTATCTCTCTCTGCTTTCTGGTGTTCAGTTATTTGGGAAGTTTCTCCACGCCTTTTTATTCAGCTCCTCTGCTTCCATACATGCCCTATTAAACCACGGATTCTTGTTTTGCTTTTCGGATTTTTAATTTTGGGGCAGGATGAACCTCTTTACTGCCTCCTGACACTTTTGGGTGACATAGTCTATCCATGTCTTGTGCGGACTTAGCTTTGATTTCTGTGTTCCATGGTATATCCCTTAGGAAACTTCTCATCTCATAATTTCCCTTTCGGTACGCTAGCCCTTTATTTCCCAGTTCTTTTCGGGGGAGATAAATCTTAGTTCTACCAGATACTCGAAGATCAATACACTTTGATCACTCATTCCCAAGGGGGCTTCCAACTTAACTTCCCTTATATCCCACTCATTTAAGGTGGATAGCAGATCAATCAAAGCTGTTTCATCCTCTCCTCTCATTCTCTGTTCTCCCAATCTATCTTCCCGTGGTAGAAGTCTCCCATGATTAGTAGTCTGGATTAGTTCCTGCTAGCAACAAAAGCTGTCCTCTCTATTATATTAAAGGTGGCCACGTTGTTTTTATCATATTCCTGTCTGGATCTTCTGTCATTTGGTTGGTTGTTATATATTACGACGACTATAATTTTAAGTCCTCCAATCGCTATGGTACCTGTTATATAGCCACTGAAACCTTCACAACCCTGGATAATCCTTTCCTCAATACTCCAACCTTTTCTTACCAGCAGAGCTATACCACCACCACCTCTTCTCTCTCTTTCCTCGCAACAAAGTAGTCCTGTGGAAACACTGCCTTTGTTATACTTTTTGTCTTGATTTTCTTGTAGTACCCATACTCCAAGTTCATTTGTTTTATTTGTAATCCCATCTATGTTAGTGTACATTGCCTTGAGACTCACTTTCTTCTGTTCATTCTCATGTCTCCTTGGTGAGAGTTCTGCTGATGGAGGAAGCTGTTCCATAGGTGTGAGGATTTGTGAAGTGGTTAACAGGGCCTCAGAGGATACTGGATTGAGGGGGGGGGGGTGGGGGGGGGTAATGAGAAGGGGGACAGGGAGAGAGATGGGGGGAGGGGGTACATGGTAGGAGTGGATAGCAGGGTGGGAATGAGGTGAGGGGGAAGGGATGGTTGACTGAACATGTGAGTGGGGACATGAAAGGTTCGGGATAAGGGGGGAGGAGGGTTCTATGCAGAGAAGGTTGGTGGTGTTACCCTCCACTCTGGTGTTACTGGGTTACTGGTTGTGGGTTTCCCCCTCACCCACTGGGGATGTTGTGTTTGGGGCGGTGATTTCCTGGTTTTCTCCTCTCACCCTGAACTTCTTCCTTGCCTCTGCTGCCGTGGCTCTCTCCATCCTCGTCATGTCCCTTTGAATTAATACTTTTTTGTATTCCTCCACATATTGCTGTTGGGTCTTCCTTTCTAGAATATTCTCCTTTGTGGTCTCGTTTGCAAACACTATCTTCATCAGGTGGTCTCTGTCCTTGCTGTACCTGGGCTCTATCATATCTACATTTGAAACTATGTATGGAGTCAGCCTCCACCACATCACTGCCTAATGCATTCCATTTGTAAACTACTCTGAGAGTAAAAAAGTTCTTTCTAACGTCCCTGTGGCTTATTTGGGTACTCAGTTTCCAACTGTGTCCCCTTGTTTGCATAACACTCGTGCTAAACAGTTTATCTTTACTTACCCTGTCAATTTCTCTGATAATTTTATAGGTAGTGACCACGTCTCCCCTAACTATTCTGTCTTCCAGTGTCCTGAGGTTTAGTTGCAGTAATCTTTCCTCGTAGATCATACCTCTCAGCTCGGGGACTAGTCTGGTGACATACTTCGGAACTTTTTCCAACTTCGTTTGGAATTTCATTAGATATGGACTCCATGCTGGAGCCGCATATTCCAATGTTGGTCTGGCATATGAGTAACAAGGCCTCCAATCACAGAAAAAGCATAGTTGTCACAGATGTGGCATCTATACTTATACTTACGAAATGAACGGTATGGTAAACAACACAGCTCAATTCCAACACAATGTCGTACAAAATAATTTAATAAAAAATAAATAAATCGAAATCTATGAAAATAAAATTTATCAATGCAATCGGAAACATTGAAATGGAATTCGTGACATATTTAGTATTACGTGTATGTTGCTATTATGTGCAACAGATGGCGCTGTTTTTCAAAAACGCATGTTTTTACCTGTCACAGGGTTGGCATCTATATAGTAGGTATATAAAAAGATGCGCCCATTCGAATGCAACGTTGTGTCAAAATTTTAAAGCAATCGGTGAAGAACTTTCAGAGATAACAGCGTGTGTTGCTCGTACGTCCAAGGATGGCGTTGTTTTTCAAAAAAACATGTTTTTTCCTGTTTCATGTGAGACATGTATATAGTAGATATATAAAAAGACGCGCCTATTCGAATGCAACGTTGTGTCAAGGTTACGTCAACAACACAATGTTGTTTTCAAGGTTTTCACCTTGAAAACAACATGACTTTTGGTGAACTCCTCTTCTAGCTGAACCCTGATGCAAGAGCATTAGTAAGAGGGATCAACACATTAGCGGAACATTATGAGGAGAAGAAGAGTCGTTGTGGTACAAGTGCCGCAGACCAGCCCAGCATCTTGGCAGGGTTCCCAGCCATGGTCAGGGAGGGTCGACGTCCCACTGATCCTTCCTCTTCCAGCCTGTTTACTCACCAGTAATGGCGGGATCTGGTTAGAAGTTGATTGACGGGTCTCGCTGCGTGAACAGTTAGTGAAATATGGCTTAAGGTGAAAAAATGGGAAGGGAAAGCTGTCAGCTTGATTTCATGACTCGGAAAAAAGTAAGTGTTGAAACTGTTGGTCTGGTACAGGTAGTTGGCTTTTGTGGTAGTTATTTAAGTAGACAAGAAGCCTCCTAGAAACGTAGCCCTTGACACACTTGTGGGAATAGTTAGCAAGTCAGACTTACATGGATATGGTGCCTTTTGTAAGACTTGTGTCGACTGTACCACGTAACTCTTGGGCCTGGTCGACGTGGGCCGTCCGGCCTCCAGCATAATACCAAGTTATCTCACTACTAAACATGTCTCAAATATCCTGAAAATTATGCTCGCTCTATAACATTGTTCCTGGATGGGGTTCTGGGAGTTGTTCTAATCCCCGAGCCCGGCCTGGGGCCAGGCTTGACTTGTGAGAGTTTGGTTCAACAGGCTGGTTGGATGTTACTTGGTTCAACAGGCTGTTGCTTGGTCCAACAGGCTGTTGCTTGGCGCGGCCCGCAGCATTGTAACAACTCCCAAACCTTTAAGACAAACTTTAACAAGAATTATGCGCAATACATTTCGTGAAAGGGGTTGCCAGGAATGAATTATTTGCTATACTAGGCCTAGGAATATTTAAGTTTGATTTTTAGCTTAATTTTCCCGTACTCTGTAAAATTAAAAGTACAAAAGTTAACTCTTAGGTGGTTAAATTTTTTGATACATATGAATAATTTCGACCAATTAGTTACTATAATTACTGTCATTTAAGTAGGCTGGGTTGTTACAGCTATAATGAATATGCTATAAGTTCTATGTATCCCAGAGGTTGTGTAAATTTCAAGAAATTCAAGAAATATTTAATCAAAGTGAGTCTCATCTTTCTAAATCAGTTAATTACATTCTTTCTGTACCAACATATAAGACACTAATCAAAGTGTAAACATAATGGGCTCCCCGCTGGGTGTCTTGCTCGCGAACTTTTACATGGGTACTATTGAGCAGAGTTCGGGTCGGGTTAGATGTAAAACCCGCCATCTACTGCAGGTATGTCGACGACATATTTGTACAAGTTCCGGATACCGAACGACTGTTGCAGATGAAGAGAAACTTCCTTTCTCAGATGTGGCAGTCATGGAAAGGAACGGAAGCTTTCATCGTGCAGTATATACTAAGGAGACAAACATAGGGATGTGCCTTAACGCTGACAGCGACTGCCCGCAGGGATACAAACGGAGTGTTGTGAACGCTTATGTCGACCGAGCTCTCACTCACCGCTCTGGGTGGAAGCAGGTGGATGAGGAGTTATGTAGAATAAGGCAGATTTTGGTCAACAATGGTTTATTCATTGGTTATGTCGAAGACATAATAAAAAGGAAGGTGGCGAGGTGTGGAACAGGTTATGGAGCCACTAATACCACAATACCCGCACTTCCAATAACATTGTTATAGAGAAACTTCTTCTCCACGGCGGCGTACAAAGCACAGGAAAGAGCCCTAAAAGAGATCACTGAGAGCGACGTTACCCCAACGGACGTCAACCAGAAGATAAAACTAACAATATATTATAAGAGTAGGAAAACCGTCGACCAACCTGCTAATGAAGAATTATCCCGACACCAAAAAAAACAGTCTTGAACGAGACCAACGTTGTTTACGCCTTCACGAGCCCACTTGGAATTGTCAGCCCCAACCATCTCAGTATATAGGCAAGACAACAACGCCTCTCTCTAGGCGCTTAACAGTGCACAAACAACAGGACTCCATCAAGGAACATATAATCGCCACACACAACGAGACGATCACCCGGGATATTTTGACCAGCAACACCGAAATAATCGATAGATACAATGACAATAGAAGATTTGACATCTGTGAAGTGCTGCATATCAAAAAATCTTGACCAGCAGACAATAACCAGCTAATGCACAGTTACACGCTACCCACTTCAAGACCCCGGGTCAATGCAGAAGCTGGACCGAATGACCCGGTAACAGGAACGGAAGCAGCCAGAATATAAGCTGCTAACATGTTATACTCTTAATTTACTACCCCATTAAAACCCCATTATATAGGACCCCCATTAATACCCCATGTATGTCATTCATCCATGTCACCTACCACCTCACCATTAGAGGATATAATCAGGTGCTAACACAGAAGAATTAAGAGTGTCATATCTGTAGAACAGTAGCAGAGGCGCCACTATTGCACTACTTTACTGGAATATGAAGCTACTGAAGACCTGCGCATCAAAGTCAACATTAATCCAACGACAGCAGCTGCATTAAATGCACATTCCACAGCGACTACAATGATTAGAAAAGCCGTTGAGGAATGGGACTCACTAGTGAACATTCTGCACCTACATCTGCCACCAAGATAATGTTATTAAAACAAGACTAAAACCAGTGCACTGAAACAGAATAAAAAAAGAAACAGGGAAAAAGGAGGAAACCCAACCTCCATTTTAAACTTTGACCCAAATATCAGAGTAACAAGGTTGTCGTGAATAACCGAACTCAGTCACGGGCTCACCATAGTCCGTGCTACATGGACATTTTGTTCTGAGTAGCTAAATCTAAAACAACAACAACAACAGAAGAATTTGTCTTAGAGAATGTGAGGTGAGACCTTACGAAACGCATCACTAGGCCTCAGACCCAAATAATAAGTACAAATAAACTTTTGAGAGTTATTTTTTAATCTTCCTGCTTCAGTGAAGAAAAACATAAGGAATATCGAGAAGATTCGCGCCAAAATCATAATTCTAAAACTAATCTTGAAAACATTACCGAATAATTAGTGTTTACCTTGAGAGACTGAGAGTGAGAGGCGGTGGTTGTATCAGGGATAATAGTAGACGATAAAGATGGGAATGGTGAGAGGAGAGAGTGGAGGGGAGAGTGTGGATGCTGTTGGGCCTGTGAGAGAGGGGTCGGCAGCGGCCAGGGAGGGGAGAGTAAGCACCCAGAGCGGCCAGGGAGGGATGAGTAAGCACCCAGAGCGGCCAGGGAGGAGAGAGTAAGCACCCAGAGCGGCCAGGGAGGGGAAGAATAAGCACCCAGAGCGGCCAGGGAGGGGAGAGTAAGCACCCAGAGCGGCCTGGGAGGGGAGAGTAAGCACCCAGAGCGGCCAGGGAGGAGAGAGTAAGCACCCAGAGCGGCCAGGGAAGAGAGAGTAAGCACCCAGAGCGGCCAGGGAGGGGGAGAGTAAGCACCCAGAGCGGCCAGGGAGGAGAGAGTAAGCACCCAGAGCGGCCAGGGAGGGGAGAGTAAGCACCCAGAGCGGCCAGGGAGGGGAAGAATAAGCACCCAGAGCGGCCAGGGAGGGGAGAGTAAGCACCCAGAGCGGCCTGGGAGGGGAGAGTAAGCACCCAGAGCGGCCAGGGAGGAGAGAGTAAGCACCCAGAGCGGCCAGGGAGGAGAGAGTAAGCACCCAGAGCGGCCAGGGAGGGGGAGAGTAAGCACCCAGAGCGGCCAGGGAGGAGAGAGTAAGCACCCAGAGCGGCCAGGGAGGGGAAGAATAAGCACCCAGAGCGGCCAGGGAGGAGAGAGTAAGCACCCAGAGCGGCCAGGGAGGGGAAGAATAAGCACCCAGAGCGGCCAGGGAGGAGAGAGTAAGCACCCAGAGCGGCCAGGGAGGGGAAGAATAAGCACCCAGAGCGGCCAGGGAGGAGAGAGTAAGCACCCAGAGCGGCCAGGGAGGGGAGAGTAAGCACCCAGAGCGGCCAGGGAGGGGAGAGTAAGCACCCAGAGCGGCCAGGGAGAGGGAGAGTAAGCACCCAGAGCGGCCAGGGAGGGGAGAGTAAGCACCCAGAGCGGCCAGGGAGGGGAGAGTAAGCACCCAGAGCGGCCAGGGAGGAGAGAGTAAGCACCCAGAGCGGCCAGGGAGAGGGAGAGTAAGCGGCCAGGGAGGGGAGAGTAAGCACCCAGAGCGGCCAGGGAGGGGAGAGTAAGCACCCAGAGCGGCCTGGGAGGGGAGAGTAAGCACCCAGAGCGGCCAGGGAGGAGAGAGTAAGCACCCAGAGCGGCCAGGGAGGAGAGAGTAAGCACCCAGAGCGGCCAGGGAGGGGGAGAGTAAGCACCCAGAGCGGCCAGGGAGGAGAGAGTAAGCACCCAGAGCGGCCAGGGAGGGGAAGAATAAGCACCCAGAGCGGCCAGGGAGGAGAGAGTAAGCACCCAGAGCGGCTAGGGAGGGGAAGAATAAGCACCCAGAGCGGCCAGGGAGGAGAGAGTAAGCACCCAGAGCGGCCAGGGAGGGGAAGAATAAGCACCCAGAGCGGCCAGGGAGGAGAGAGTAAGCACCCAGAGCGGCCAGGGAGGGGAGAGTAAGCACCCAGAGCGGCCAGGGAGGGGAGAGTAAGCACCCAGAGCGGCCAGGGAGAGGGAGAGTAAGCACCCAGAGCGGCCAGGGAGGGGAGAGTAAGCACCCAGAGCGGCCAGGGAGGGGAGAGTAAGCACCCAGAGCGGCCAGGGAGGAGAGAGTAAGCACCCAGAGCGGCCAGGGAGAGGGAGAGTAAGCGGCCAGGGAGGGGAGAGTAAGCACCCAGAGCGGCCAGGGAGGGGAGAGTAAGCACCCAGAGCGGCCTGGGAGGGGAGAGTAAGCACCCAGAGCGGCAGGGAGGAGAGAGTAAGCACCCAGAGCGGCCAGGGAGGAGAGAGTAAGCACCCAGAGCGGCCAGGGAGTGGGAGAGTAAGCACCCAGAGCGGCCAGGGAGGAGAGAGTAAGCACCCAGAGCCGCCAGGGAGGAGAGAGTAAGCATCCAGAGCGGCCAGGGAGGGGAGAGTAAGCACCCAGAGCGGCCAGGGAGGAGAGAGTAAGCACCCAGAGCGGCCAGGGAGAAGAGAGTAACCACCCAGAGCGGCCAGGGAGGGGAGAGTAAGCACCCAGAGCGGCCAGAGAGGGGGAGAGTAAGCACCCAGAGCGGCCAGGGAGAGGGAGAGTAAACACCCAGAGCGGCCAGGGAGAGGGAGAGTAAACACCCAGAGCGGCCAGGGAGGAGAGAGTAAGCACCCAGAGCGGCCAGGGAGGGGAGAGTAAGCACCCAGAGCGGCCAGGGAAGAGAGAGTAAGCACCCAGAGCGGCCAGGGAGGAGAGAGTAAGCACCCAGAGCGGCCAGGGAGGAGAGAGTAAGCACCCAGAGCGGCCAGGGAGGGGAGAGTAAGCACCTAGAGCGGCCAGGGAGGGAAGAGTAAGCACCCAGAGCGGCCAGGGAGGAGAGAGTAAGCACCTAGAGCGGCCAGGGAGGGGGAGAGTAAGCACCCAGAGCGGCCAGGGAGGGGAGAGTAAGCACCCAGAGCGGCCAGGGAGGGGAGAGTAAGCACCCAGAGCGGCCAGGGAGGGGGAGAGTAAGCTCCCAGAGCGGCCAGGGAGGAGAGAGTAAGCACCCAGAGCGGCCAGGGAGGAGAGAGTAAGCACCCAGAGCGGCCAGGGAGGAGAGAGTAAGCACCCAGAGCGGCCAGGGAGGGGAGAGTAAGCACCCAGAGCGGCCAGGGAGGGGAGAGTAAGCACCCAGAGCGGCCAGGGAGGAGAGAGTAAGCACCCAGAGCGGCCAGGGAGGGGAGAGTAAGCACCCAGAGCAGCCAGGGAGGAGAGAGTAAGCACCCAGAGCGGCCAGGGAGGGGAGAGTAAGCACCCAGAGCGGCCAGGGAGGAGAGAGTAAGCACCCAGAGCGGCCAGGGAGGGGAGAGTAAGCACCCAGAGCGGCCAGGGAGGAGAGAGAGTAAGCACCAAGAGCGGCCAGGGAGGGGAGAGTAAGCACCCAGAGCGGCCAGGGAGGAGAGAGTAAGCACCCAGAGCGGCCAGGGAGGGGAGAGTAAGCACCCAGAGCGGTCAGGGAGGAGAGAGTAAGCACCCAGAGCGGCCAGGGAGGAGAGAGTAAGCACCCAGAGCGGCCAGGGAGGAGAGAGTAAGCACCCAGAGCGGCCAGGGAGGAGAGAGTAAGCACCCAGAGCGGCCAGGGAGGGGAGAGTAAGCACCCAGAGCGGCCAGGGAGGGGAGAGTAAGCACCCAGAGTGGCCAGGGAGGAGAGAGTAAGCACCCAGAGCGGCCAGGGAGGGGGAGAGTAAGCACCCAGAGCGGCCAGGGAGGAGAGAGTAAGCACCCAGAGCGGCCAGGGAGGGGGAGAGTAAGCACCCAGAGCAGCCAGGGAGGAGAGAGTAAACACCCAGAGCGGCCAGGGAGGAGAGAGTAAGCACCCAGAGCGGCCAGGGAGGAGAGAGTAAGCACCCAGAGCGGCCAGGGAGGGGAGAGTAAGCACCCAGAGCGGCCAGGGAGGGGGAGAGTAAGCACCCAGAGCGGCCAGGGAGGGGGAGAGTAATCACCCATTGCGGCCAGGGAGGGGGAGAGTAAGCACCCAGAGCCGCCAGGGAGGGGGAGAGTAAGCACCCAGAGCGGCCAGGGAGGGGAGAGTAAGCACCCAGAGCGGCCAGGGAGGGGAGAGTAATCACCCATTGGGGCCAGGGAGGGGGAGAGTAAGCACCCAGAGCGGCCAGGGAGGGGGAGAGTAAGCGGCCAGGGAGGGGAGAGTAAGCACCCAGAGCGGCCAGGGAGGGGGAGAGTAAACACCCAGAGCGGCCAGGGAGAGGGAGAGTAAACACCCAGAGCGGCCAGGGAGGAGAGAGTAAGCACCCAGAGCGGCCAGGGAGGGGAGAGTAAGCACCCAGAGCGGCCAGGGAAGAGAGAGTAAGCACCCAGAGCGGCCAGGGAGGAGAGAGTAAGCAACCAGAGCGGCCAGGGAGGAGAGAGTAAGCACCCAGAGCGGCCAGGGAGGGGAGAGTAAGCACCTAGAGCGGCCAGGGAGGGGGAGAGTAAGCCCCAGAGCGGCCAGGGAGGGGAGAGTAAGCACCCAGAGCGGCCAGGGAGGGGGAGAGTAAGCACCCAGAGCGGCCAGGGAGGAGAGAGTAAGCTCCCAGAGCGGCCAGGGAGGAGAGAGTAAGCACCCAGAGCGGCCAGGGAGGAGAGAGTAAGCACCCAGAGCGGCCAGGGAGGAGAGAGTAAGCACCCAGAGCGGCCAGGGAGGGGAGAGTAAGCACCCAGAGCGGCCAGGGAGGGGAGAGTAAGCACCCAGAGCGGCCAGGGAGGAGAGAGTAAGCACCCAGAGCGGCCAGGGAGGGGAGAGTAAGCACCCAGAGCAGCCAGGGAGGGGAGAGTAAGCACCCAGAGCGGCCAGGGAGGAGAGAGTAAGCACCCAGAGCGGCCAGGGAGGGGAGAGTAAGCACCCAGAGCGGCCAGGGAGGAGAGAGTAAGCACCAAGAGCTGCCAGGGAGGGGAGAGTAAGCACCCAGAGCGGCCAGGGAGGAGAGAGTAAGCACCCAGAGCGGCCAGGGAGGGGAGAGTAAGCACCCAGAGCGGCCAGGGAGGGGAGAGTAAGCACCCAGAGCGGCCAGGGAGGAGAGAGTAAGCACCCAGAGCGGCCAGGGAGGAGAGAGTAAGCACCCAGAGCGGCCAGGGAGGAGGAGAGTAAGCACCCAGAGCGGCCAGGGAGGAGAGAGTAAGCACCCAGAGCGGCCAGGGAGGGGGAGAGTAAGCACCCAGAGCGGCCAGGGAGGAGAGAGTAAGCACCCAGAGCGGCCAGGGAGGGAGAGAGTAAGCACCCAGAGCGGCCAGGGAGGAGAGAGTAAGCACCCAGAGCGGCCAGGGAGGAGGAGAGTAAGCACCCAGAGCGGCCAGGGAGGGGAGAGTAAGCACCCAGAGCGGCCAGGGAGGAGAGAGTAAGCACCCAGAGCGGCCAGGGAGGGGGAGAGTAAGCACCCAGAGCGGCCAGGGAGGGGGAGAGTAAGCACCCAGAGCGGCCAGGGAGGGGAGAGTAAGCACCCAGAGCGGCCAGGGAGGGGAGAGTAAGCACCCAGAGCGGCCAGGGAGGGGGAGAGTAAGCACCCAGAGCGGCAGGGAGGAGAGAGTAAGCACCCAGAGCGGCCAGGGAGGGGAGGAGTAAGCACCCAGAGCGGCCAGGGAGGAGAGAGTAAGCACCCAGAGCGGCCAGGGAGGGGGAGAGTAAGCACCCAGAGCGGCCAGGGAGGGGAGAGTAAGCACCCAGAGCGGCCAGGGAGGGGGAGAGTAAGCACCCAGAGCGGCCAGGGAGGAGAGAGTAAGCACCCAGAGCGGCCAGGGAGGGAGAGAGTAAGCACCCAGAGCGGCCAGGGAGGAGAGAGTAAGCACCCAGAGGCGGCCAGGGAGGGAGAGAGTAAGCACCCAGAGCGGCCAGGGGAGGGGGAGAGTAAGCACCCAGAGCGGCCAGGGAGGGGAGAGTAAGCACCCAGAGCGGCCAGGGAGGGAGAGAGTAAGCACCCAGAGCGGCCAGGGAGGGGAGAGTAAGCACCCAGAGCGGCCAGGGAGGGGGAGAGTAAGCACCCAGAGCGGCCAGGGAGGAGAGAGTAAGCACCCGAAGGCCAGGGAGGGGAGAGTAAGCACCCAGAGCGGCCAGGGAGGGGAGAGTAAGCACCCAGAGCGGCCAGGGAGGGGAGAGTAAGCACCCAGAGCGGCCAAGGGAGGGGGAGAGTAAGCACCCAGAGCGGCCAGGGAGGGGGAGAGTAAGCACCCAGAGCGGCCAGGGAGGGGAGAGTAAGCACCCAGAGCGGCCAGGGAGGGGGAGAGTAAGCACCCAGGAGCGGCCAGGGAGGGGAGAGTAAGCACCCAGAGCGGCCAGGGAGGGGGAGAGTAAGCACCAGGCGGTCCAGGGAGGGGAGAGTAAGCACCCAGAGCGGCAGGGAGGAGAGAGTAAGCACCCAGAGCGGCCAGGGAGGGGAGAGTAAGCACCCAGAGCGGCCAGGGAGGGGGGAGTAAGCACCCAGAGCGGCCAGGGAGGGGGAGAGAGTAAGCACCCAGAGCGGCCAGGGAGGGGAGAGTAAGCACCCAGAGCGGCCAGGAGGAGAGAGTAAGCACCCAGAGCGGCCAGGGAGGGGAGGAGTAAGCACCCAGAGCGCCAGGGAGGGGAGAGTAAGCACCCAGAGCGGCCAGGGAGGCGAGAGTAAGCACCCAGAGCGGCCAGGGAGGAGAGAGTAAGCACCAGAGCGGCCAGGGAGGGGGAGAGTAAGCACCCATGATCAGCCAGGGAGGAGAGAGTAAGCACCCAGAGCGGCCAGGGAGGTGGAGAGTAAGCACCAGAGCGGCAGGGAGGGGAGAGTAAGCACCCAGAGCGGCCAGGGAGGGGGAGAGTAAGCACCCAGAGCGGCCAGGGAGGGGAGAGTAAGCACCCAGAGCGGCCAGGGAGGAGAGAGTAAGCACCCAGAGCGGCCAGGGAGAAGAGAGTAAGCACCCAGAGCCGCCAGGGAGGGAGAGAGTAAGCACCCAGAGCGGCCAGGGAGGGGAGAGTAAGCACCCAGAGCGGCCAGGGAGGGGGAGAGTAAGCACCCAGAGCGGCCAGGGAGGGGAGAGTAAGCACCCAGAGCGGCCAGGGAGGAGAGAGTAAGCACCCAGAGCGGCCAGGGAGGAGAGAGTAAGCACCCAGAGCGGCCAGGGAGGAGAGAGTAAGCACCCAGAGCGGCCAGGGAGGGGGAGAGTAAGCACCCAGTGCGGCCAGGGAGGGGGAGAGTAAGCACCCAGAGCGGCCAGGGAGGGGAGAGTAAGCACCCAGAGCGGCCAGGGAGGGGAGAGTAAGCACCCAGAGCCGCCAGGGAGGGGGAGAGTAAGCACCCAGAGCGGCCAGGGAGGAGAGAGTAAGCACCCAGAGCGGCCAGGGAGGGGGAGAGTAAGCACCCAGAGCGGCCAGGGAGGAGAGAGTAAGCACCCAGAGCGGCCAGGGAGGGGGAGAGTAAGCACCCAGAGCGGCCAGGGAGGGGGAGAGTAAGCACCCAGAGCGGCCAGGGAGGGGGAGAGTAAGCACCCAGAGCGGCCAGGGAGGAGAGAGTAAGCACCCAGAGCCGCCAGGGAGGGGGAGAGTAAGCACCCAGTGCGGCCAGGGAGGAGAGAGTAAGCACCCAGAGCGGCCAGGGAGGGGGAGAGTAAGCACCCAGAGCGGCCAGGGAGGGGGAGAGTAAGCACCCAGAGCGGCCAGGGAGGGGGAGAGTAAGCACCCAGAGCGGCCAGGGAGGGGGAGAGTAAGCACCCAGAGCCGCCAGGGAGGGGGAGAGTAAGCACCCAGAGCGGCCAGGGAGGAGAGAGTAAGCACCCAGAGCGGCCAGGGAGGGGAGAGTAAGCACCCAGAGCGGCCAGGGAGGGGAGAGTAAGCACCCAGAGCGGCCAGGGAGGGGAGAGTAAGCACCCAGAGCGGCCAGGGAGGGGGAGAGTAAGCACCCAGAGCGGCCAGGGAGGGGGAGAGTAAGCACCCAGAGCGGCCAGGGAGGGGGAGAGTAAGCACCCAGAGCGGCCAGGGAGGGGGAGAGTAAGCACCCAGAGCGGCCAGGGAGGGGGAGAGTAAGCACCCAGAGCGGCCAGGGAGGGGGAGAGTAAGCACCCAGAGCGGCCAGGGAGGGGGAGAGTAAGCACCCAGAGCGGCCAGGGAGGGGGAGAGTAAGCACCCAGAGCGGCCAGGGAGGGGGAGAGTAAGCACCCAGAGCGGCCAGGGAGGGGAGAGTAAGCACCCAGAGCGGCCAGGGAGGGGGAGAGTAAGCACCCAGAGCGGCCAGGGAGGGGAGAGTAAGCACCCAGAGCCGCCAGGGAGGGGGAGAGTAAGCACCCAGAGCGGCCAGGGAGGGGGAGAGTAAGCACCCAGAGCGGCCAGGGAGGGGGAGAGTAAGCACCCAGAGCGGCCAGGGAGGGGAGAGTAAGCACCCAGAGCGGCCAGGAGGGGAGAGTAAAGCACCCAGAGCGGCCAGGGACGCCGTACAAGAAAGTGATGGCCGGCTACAACCCGGAACATCCAGAGAGCCGGACCAATAAGTCCCGGACGCGAGAAGACTCTCCAAGGCCAGTGGCTGAGGCCACATTATGGTCAAGTGACTTAGAAATATAAGTCTGGCAAGATTTTCACTTATGGAAGTGTTTGGATGTGATCATCATTGATGAGAAGTGTTGATACTCCACAGTCAAGGAGGCCCGGAGGGCAGCACAACCACCAACCATTCATTGGTTAAACTTGAATAATTTACTCCTAACGCGAAGGCTGACTCACTTGCCACTATGATGACACAAACATATCATAAGTACTACTACTCACTTGCACTATGATGACACAAACATATCATAAGTACTACTACTCACTTGCACTATGATGACACAAACATATCCCTCTACAATGTTTATTGATGTAGAATATATTAAAACACAAAGAACTTTACAGTCTGGTTGGGTATAACTGGCTGTTTTAACTTGGACCAAATTTCTCTCTGTAACTTGGTCTGCCAAACGGCTTTCACCTATGTAATAACGGTAGAATGGGCGGAACAACAGAAACGGTGTTGAAACAACCATTATAAGAGGACGTCAACGATTACGAATAAATTTATTTACGAGAAATAAATGTGTATGAGATACATGAATATTTAAATTTTGTCATGACTACTCAAAGAAAAGCTTGAATATTCCATTTATGAAATAAAAATAATAATTCTTATAAAATTGAAATATATTAATTGTCAATTAAAATTACTCCAAACATATTTTCTGACATGCGATATTTACGTAATCTAATTTCTCTTATGACGATTTAGCATTTGAAATTTAACTTATTTTGCGCCCTATTGTTGTATCGTTAGGAAATTTGCAAATGTTGCAGTTTAATGTAGTATATATATATATACTACATTAAACTATATATATATATATATATATATATTATTATATATATATATATATATATATATAGATATATATATATATATATATATATATGAATGAAAACTCACACCCCAGAAGTGACTCGAACCCATACTCCCAGGAGCAACGCAACTGGTAACTACAGGGCGCCTTAATCCACTTGACCATCACGGCCGTCAAAAGGAAGTGATAGCCAAGGCTATTTGAGCCACTTCCCCGACGGCAACTCGGATGGTAATCTTGGGCATAGCATTTCAACAAATCACCTCATTCTTTGGGGCACACGTGAGGAACACAAATGCGAACAAGCCTGAATGGTCCCCAGGACTATATGCGAATGAAAACTCACACCCCAGAAGTGACTCGAACCCATACTCCCAGGAGCAACGCAACTGGTAACTACAGGGCGCCTTAATCCACTTGACCATCACGGCCGTCAAAAGGAAGTGATAGCCAAGGCTATTTGAGCCACTTCCCCGACGGCAACTCGGATGGTAATCTTGGGCATAGCATTTCACCAAATCACCTCATTCTTTGGGGCACACGTGAGGAACACAAATGCGAACAAGCCTGAATGGTCCCCGGGACTATATGCGAATGAAAACTCACACCCAGAAGTGACTCGAACCCATACTCCCAGGAGCAACGCAACTGGTAACTACAGGGCGCCTTAATCCACTTGACCATCACGGCCGTCAAAAGGAAGTGATTGCCAAGGCTATTTGAGCCACTTCCCCGACGGCAACTCGGATGGTAATCTTGGGCATAGCATTTCACCAAATCACCTCATTCTTTGGGGCACACGTGAGGAACACAAATGCGAACAAGCCTGAATGGTCCCCAGGACTATATGCGAATGAAAACTCACACCCCAGAAGTGACTCGAACCTATACTCCCAGGAGCAACACAACTGGTAACTACAGGGCGCCTTAATCCACTTGACCATCACGGCCGTCAAAAGGAAGTGATAGCCAAGGCTATTTGAGCCACTTCCCCGACGGCAACTCGGATGGTAATCTTGGGCATAGCATTTCAACAAATCACCTCATTCTTTGGGGCACACGTGAGGAACACAAATGCGAACAAGCCTGAATGGTCCCCAGGACTATATGCGAATGAAAACTCACACCCCAGAAGTGACTCGAACCCATACTCCCAGGAGCAACGCAACTGGTAACTACAGGGCGCCTTAATCCACTTGACCATAGCGGCCGTCAAAAGGAAGTGATAGCCAAGGGTATTTGAGCCACTTCCCCGACGGCAACTCGGATGGTAATCTTGGGCATAGCATTTCACCAAATCACCTCATTCTTTGGGGCACACGTGAGGAACACAAATGCGAACAAGCCTGAATGGTCCCCAGGACTATATGCGAATGAAAACTCGCACCCCAGAAGTGACTCGAACCCATACTCCCAGGAGCAACGCAACTGGTAACTACAGGGCGCCTTAATCCACTTGACCATCACGGCCGTCAAAAGGAAGTGATAGCCAAGGCTATTTGAGCCACTTCCCCGACGGCAACTCGGATGGTAATCTTGGGCATAGCATTTCAACAAATCACCTCATTCTTTGGGGCACACGTGAGGAACACAAATGCGAACAAGCCTGAATGGTCCCCAGGACTATATGCAAATGAAAACTCACACCCCAGAAGTGACTCGAACCCATACTCCCAGGAGCAACGCAACTGGTAATTACAGGGCGCCTTAATTCACTTGACCATCACGGCCGTCAAAAGGAAGTGATAGCCAAGGCTATTTGAGCCACTTCCCCGATGGCAACTCGGATGGTAATCTTGGGCATAGCATTTCACCAAATCACCTCATTCTTTGGGGCACACGTGAGGAACACAAATGCGAACAAGCCTGAATGGTCCCCAGGACTATATGCGAATGAAAACTCACACCCCAGAAGTGACTCGAACCCATACTCCCAGGAGCAACGCAACTGGTAACTACAGGGCGCCTTAATCCACTTGACCATCACGGCCGTCAAAAGGAAGTGATAGCCAAGGCTATTTGAGCCACTTCCCCGACGGCAACTCGGATGGTAATCTTGGGCATAGCATTTCACCAAATCACCTCATTCTTTGGGGCACACGTGAGGAACACAAATGCGAACAAGCCTGAATGGTCCCCAGGACTATATGCGAATGAAAACTCACACCCCAGAAGTGACTCGAACCCATACTCCCAGGAGCAACGCAACTGGTAACTACAGGGCGCCTTAATCCACTTGACCATCACGGCCGTCAAAAGGAAGTGATAGCCAAGGCTATTTGAGCCACTTCCCCGATGGCAACTCGGATGGTAATCTTGGGCATAGCATTTCACCAAATCAAATAGTCCTGGGGACTATTCAGGCTTGTTCGCATTTGTGTTCCTCACGTGTGCCCCAAAGAATGAGGTGATTTGGTGAAATGCTATGCCCAAGATTACCATCCGAGTTGCCGTCGGGGAAGTGGCTCAAATAGCCTTGGCTATCACTTCCTTTTGACGGCCGTGATGGTCAAGTGGATTAAGGCGCCCTGTAGTTACCAGTTGCGTTGCTCCTGGGAGTATGGGTTCGAGTCACTTCTGGGGTGTGAGTTTTCATTCGCATATAGTCCTGGGGACCATTCAGGCTTGTTCGCATATATATATATATATATATATTATATATATATATATATATATATATATATATATATATATATATATATAAACCTAGAAAGGGTACCACCACTGGTGCAAGTGTAGGGACCCATAGCCTTGGAGAAGAAAATAAAGAGTACTCAGAGAAGACCTTGTGGATCCTCACTGAACACTTTGATATTTTCTTCTCCTACCACCCCTATTCTTTTGGTATGTGTGTATATTTATCTAACTTTATTTGAAAATGTCATTACACAAAAAATTTACAATATTGATTACATGCAGGGTACAAGGCTGCTTGTCACAAGTTGAACAGCTCCTCCAGCTTCTCAGATGGTGGGCAGGAACCATGTATGCAGTGAGCATTTCCTCTCTGGATCGCCACACTAAGGCGCTGAAAAAGAAAACTGGCAGCTCTAGGGTCTCTAGTTGTTTCGATTAGCTTAGACCCCAACTCCTTCAAAAAGCTAGCAGCACTTTTACCCCAGGCACGAAGTGTCTCTGAGGCAATGGGGACAAAATTGTAGTGGTGCTCAAGGTCTCTGTATTTACGTGACTTGGCCGCTTCCCGGTGATTGGCAGCTCCTCCTGCTTGTGTAGCGCTGAAGTCAACATAGGTATTGGCTAAAGTTGAAACGCAAGTGTAGTCCCACACCAACTGTCTACCATTCTTCCATGGGTTCACCGTGATTCCGTCTGGGTAACCGACAGGCTCATCAGAGTTGCGGGACATTAGGTAACGGGGCTCTCTCTCTGCTGGACAACCGGCTGTGGTAAGGCTTCTCTTAATAATGTCATTGACCTCGCCGTGTCTTGCATGCCATCCTCCTGTCCTTTGGCAGAGAAGGCCATGCCGTCCGTATCTGTCGGCCTCTGCCTCGCCGTAAGTACACCTGTATTCGGTGTGGATTGGGGCAGCGAGGCAGAGAGCCACGGCAATTCGGAGGGCCTGCGGTGTGAGACGGGTGCCGGTTGCTGACATTGGGGTTGCTAATAGGAAATCACCTGCATGGGGAGCTGCTACAGCTCTAAGTCGGGCAGTGTCATGTGGTGTTGTCGCAGCTTCTTGGTCGACAATGGGGCGATCCCAGCTGGATTGCTTATGGGCTTCAGAAGGCGGTGGTTGGGGTGCTGGTCCTGTGAGAGAGACCCATTTGGTTGTGCAGTCTGTGAAGCTGGGATCATGTACCCCTGCCTGTTGAACTAGGTGCTCAGGTAGGATTTCCTTCACCAAGTTGTCAGACGCCACTGAAGAGGACAGGAACGCTGGTACAGCAATTTGTGTTGCTGTGCGCACGCCAAGGCCCCCCAAGTCTGACAGGAAAGGTGGCCTGTTTCCACTGTGAGTCGCTGAGGGAAAGATTGAGCGCTTTTTCTAGTGTTGATTTCAGCAAGCTGTCGTACTCTTCTAATTTAATATTGTTGAAAGATGGCGAACATCTTAGAAAGTAGGTCAGCCTGGGGAGGGACAAGCATCTGGTGATGAGGTAAAGTGCATCATGAGCATCAATGTCTTCAATCCTCTCGTTCATCCTCTTCAGGTCAGTGATCTTCTTACCAAGGACCCCGTCGATGACATTCCTTCCAAGAGGAGCACCTAGGAGTGTGCTGTTCTCAGGGTTGGTTGTATGAATGTCAGGCAAAACAACTTTTATTTGCTCTATTATGCGCTGGTTGGTGGAGGTTATTTCGCACTTGGAAGGGTTCAGGGTGAGGCCTAGGCTTGCTCCTTGCTCCTGAATTATTCTTATGTCGTCCAAGAGTGAAGCTGGGGAGCCGGCTAGAGTACCATCGTCCAAAAACCAAATGTTGAGCTCACTGGACAGGTTATCGGTGACTTTCTTGATAACTAGGCAGAAAATAAAAGGAGCAAGGGGTCACCCTGTTGGACACCTTCTTGTGATTCAATTTCATGTTCCCCAAAAAGCAGAGTTAGATTCTTGCTGTAGCATGAGATTACAAACAGGTAGAGGGAAGGAAAAAGGCGATGAACCGCTTTGAGTACTGCATCCCTTCTAACCAGATTGAAAGCATTTTTGAACTCCAGCTTTATCAGGGCTTTTTCATCCGTAATGTTGGCAATGTAGGCTCTAGCTGCATGAGCCGCTGCCTCACACCCTTGGGGAATGCCAAACCCAAGCTGTTTTGGCTTCAGCATGTCGGCTGCTGCCTGACTAACTGCTCTAGCAGCAGCCTTAGCGACGAGACGCTGGAGTGAATTGCCCACAGCTATCGGTCTGATTCCTCCATCTTTTTTCCTCAAGACACAGAGGGTAGCGCCAAAAGTGAGAGGCCGTATGGTCTCTGGTATGTTGCCAGCTAGACATGTGTTGGTGAATCTAGTTAGTTCCACCAGGAGGCCCTGTGCAATGTCTCCCAGTGCAGGGTTGAGCATTTGTTTGATGTGGTTGGGTTCTTAGTCCTGTGAACCCACCTGCTGATCCTGGGGAAGGATAAAGCTGCTTTATGCACCATGGATTCGAGCACACACAGGGGTTCTGCTCTGGTGACACCGACTAGGGGAACACTGTCGTCACGAGGAGCTCTGGGTGGGTGTTTTTCGCTCAGGGCTTGTGCTGTATCGGCATCCCTGGTGGCAACTGTGTCTTCACTGGTGATGACTCTGATCGCCCCTATTGTGTTGCCTTCTTCTATTTCTTGCTGACTGTTGCTCTGATTTGGATGCCTCGGTTCTGCTGTTGATACCTTTCCTGCCGTGGGTGTTTTTGGCATGGGTGGGGAGGGGTGCCTGGTTGTCCTCTCTAGGAAAACTATTTATAGCCATAATGACCGAGGAAGCTAGTGATTTGTCTCCCTTGCAGGGACAGCTAGGCATATGTTTCCAAGTAGGAGAAGGTTGAACCATGCTTGGATGGTTCCGGGGGAGTCATTGACCTTTTTCAAGAGGCTGGATAGTTTGGCTGCTGCCTGGGGCCGGGGCAGCTTTGGGGATGTGCTGCAAGGTTCCAACCGATGTTGCTTTGATGGCTTCTAGTAGATTCTCAGTCAAAATGAGGCTGTTGGAGGTGTTTTCCGTGACTGCTGGAGAGGGGCCTTGATTGATACCCTCCTTGGGAGGGCGCCACATACCCGGACAATCGGTTCCGTTGTGAGCATGCTTGTGCACATCTCCGTTACGCTTGAATCTCCACACTTGTCACACACTTGGCATGTGCCATACCTGTCGTCGATTGATGGCTCCTCTTGGCTGAGAGAAGCTTGGCTGTCAGTCGTGACCTGCGACATCGGCGGGCGCTGGGCGGGCACTGGGCAGGGGCTGGGTGGGCGCCGGACAGGCGCTGGGTGGGCGCTGGTGGGCGCTGTGGGGGTTGGGGGGCCCGCTGGGTGGACGTGCGACGTACGTGAGGGGGGTGGACACAGGGAGGTAGGGGTCGCGGTTGGGGTGGGGCAGGGGGGGGGGGTGACTCGTGGGTTGGATGACGGTTCACACTAGCGGGTATGGGGAGGGAGGGGGGGGGGGGGGTGACACTAACACGTTTGTATAATTTCGTGATATATCACTGCACAATATAATCTGGTTCACTGTGAGCTCGATGCACTTAAAACACGATACCTGTTTCCCGAGAGCCGAGGTATCTATTTTTCAGGGATATTTCATAAACACTTACACACTGGTCACCCCCCTCGACTGATCGCACAACAACACCCCATCCCCCACCCCCACCACCATAACCGAGGGAGCCCCTCAGGGCGCCCTTGTTGGCCCTCACTGCAGTTCAAACGATTCCACACTGCCAATCCACTTGTTTGATTGTTTTTGGTTGCGATAGTTCACCCTGGACACTTCCCGCCACCCTCACACCTTCCCAGGATGTTCACACTGCACACTGTTGAGTCTGGGCCCGGTGGGGTCAGGATGTCACAAGATAATGGCACATGGCCGGCAGAGCCTCCTCCCAGTATCCGTTCCCTGTGGCGCCCACAGGGGAATCTGTGGATATATATATATATATATATATATATATATATATATATATATAATATATATATATATATATATATATATATATATATTATTATATTAGTATATTTTGGTAGCAGTCTTTCCTGTAGACATATATTATTAAATATGACCGAAAAAGTAAGATTAATAATTCTAACACGAATTTTCTCAATCTTTCGTACATTACGCTTCACTGTTGGAGGTAAATCAAAAATCACTTCTCCAAAATTCATTTTTATTTCTAGTCTGACGCGACACGGGCGCGTTTCGTAAAACTTATTACATTTTCAAAGACTTCACAAATACACAACTGATTAGAACTTACGTCTCTCTGATATTATATCTACATTTGAGTGAGGTGGGAAGGGTGATGTGGCATTAACACAAGACAGAACAGGAGGGGATATTAATAGGGTATTAAAAGTATCAACACAAGACAGAACAGAAACAATGGGTATTGAATAGAAGTGTTTGTAGAAAGCCTATTGGTCCATATTTCTTGATGCTTCTATATTGGCAATTCCACGACCAAGAGATCGCTTCCTGAACCTTGCAGGAATTAACCTCACTGAGGACCAAGTCACTCTCCTAAATCTGGGCATAAACTGTCATGTTATGTCCAGACCGAGTGAAATGGCCCGGAAAGTAGAGTTGGAAATTCTGTTGGACGACATATTCGACCTCGAGACACAAAAGAAGGTCACTACCAAAGATACCTTACAAGCAGAACTTATTGCAGAAGGAGGAAAGAATCGAGGCAACTACAGAAGCACCATACTGTCCCCCGAGCTTAAAGCGGCAGCTAAAAGCCTTCGTGAGAACAAGGAGATAGTTGTCAGGAGAGGTGACAAGTCGCCAATATATGTCATTCTTAAAAAAGACGAATATCTGGCGAAAATGAACATCATACTCTCTGACCAAACTAAGTTCCAAAGGGTAACGAAGGACACTACAGCCGAATTAAAAGCAAAGGTCAACAAACTGATCGAAACTGTGAACGCCAAGAAATCCGGACTCCACCTGCCAAAGATCATTGGGGAATATAAACCTGGATATGCGTATGGAAATGTCAAGACGCACAAGCCTGGAAACCCACTTCGGCCAATCATTAGCCAGATACCCACACCCACGTACAGACTGGTGAAGCGACTCAACGGCCTGCTGACTCCTTATGTTCCTTGCGCCTTCAGCCTGAAGTCTCCAAAGGAATTTGTGGACTTACTGCGGGGCACACGGGCCACAGGGATAAGAGCCTCGTTGGACGTAGAATCGCTGTTTACCAACGTACCTGTGGACGAGACAATCGGAATGATAGCCGACAGAGTGTATCGTGATCCAGCCTGTACTCCTCTTGACATGCCAGAAAGTATTCTGAGGAAACTACTCCAAGCTTGTACTAAAGAGGCACCCTTCTTGAGCCCGGATGGGCACATGTATAAGCAAGTAGATGGGGTCGCCATGGGTTCTCCCCTAGGTGTCCTGTTTGCAAACTTCTACATGGGTACCATCGAGCAAAAAGTCTTAGTCGACATGAACTTGAAACCGGCCATATACTGCAGGTATGTTGACGACATTTTTACACAGGTACCCGATGTCAGACATCTGCAGGAGCTGAAGGAGGCATTTGAGCAGAATTCTGTGTTGCGTTTCACTTACGAGATGGAGAAGGATGGGAAGCTGCCCTTTCTAGATGTAACAGTCATGGAAAGGAGCGGCGTTTTCTACACTGCAGTCTACACTAAGGAAACAAACATAGGAATGTGCCTAAATGCCAACAGTGACTGCCCAGACAGGTACAGCTTCCCATCCTTCTCCATCTCGTAAGTGAAACGCAACACAGAATTCTGCTCAAATGCCTCCTTCAGCTCCTGCAGATGTCTGACATCAGGTACCTGTGTAAAAATGTCGTCAACATACCTGCAGTATATGGCCGGTTTCAAGTTCATGTCCACTAAGACTTTTTGCTCGATGATACCCATGTATAAGTTTGCAAACAGGACATCTAGGGGAGAACCCATGGCGACCCATCTACTTGCTTATACATGTGTCCATCCGGGCTCAAGAAGGGTGCCTCTTTAGTACAAGCTTGGAGTAGTTTCCTCAGAATGTTTGAAATGAACTTGAAACCGGCCATATACTGCAGGTATGTTGACGACATTTTTACACAGGTACCTGATGTCAGACATCTGCAGGAGCTGAAAGAGGCATTTCAGCGGGATTCTGTGTTGCGTTTCACTTACGAGATGGAGAAGGATGGGAAGCTGCCCTTTCTAGAAGTAACGGTCATGGAAAGAAGCGTAGAGTTCCACACTGCAGTCTAAACTAAGGAAACAAACATAGGAATGTGTCTCAGTGCCAACGGTGATTGCCCAGACAGGTACAAGAGGAGTGTTGTAAACGCTTATGTCGACCGTGCTCTCAGCCACAGCTCAGGATGGAAGCAAGTCGATGAAGAACTCTGTAGGATAAGGCAGGTCCTAGTCAACAACGGCTTCTCCAATGGTTTCGTTGAAGACATCATAAGAAGGAAGGTGAAACGCATGCAACCTCTGAAGAGACAACTAACTCAACCCCTTTACCCCTATTAGACTATTTTACAGGAACTTCTTTTCCACAGCTCATAAAATGGAGGAAAAGGTCCTGAAAGATATTGTTGATAGGAACGTTATCCCTACAGACAAAAATCAGAAGATACAATTCACGATTTACTATAAAATAAAAAAACGGCCAACCTACTCATGAGAAACTCTCCAGACACAGAGAAGAACGCTTTAAAGGAAACCAACGTCGTCTATGCCTTCAAATGCCCACTTGGGGACTGTAAGCCTGAAAGAACTCAGTATATAGGCAAGACAACAACATCTCTTTCCAGGCGATTAACGATGAATAAGCAACAGGGCTCCATTAAGGAACATATAATCTCTTCCCACAACCAGACCATCACCATTGAAATCTTAACAAACAACACAGAAATCATCGATAGATACAGCGATAGCAGGCGGCTTGACATCTGCGAGGCACTACACATCAAGAAGTCAACACCAGCAATCAACAGCCAATTAATGCACAACTATATTCTACCCACTTCAAGACTCCGCACCAATATAGAAGCATCAAGAAATATGGGCCAATAGGCCCTTTGCAGTTACTTCCATCCTTCCCTTTAATTTACCCAATTTATATACATTGTTTCGTGTTCTATCTTGTGTTGAAAGTTTTGTTCACCTCATCCAAAACTGGTTTAACATATCACCTCACCCAAATGCGGGTATATAAGATGAAAGCTGTTTTAATGGTAACATAGAACTCTGTTTAGTGTTTACAGGTTATAGTTGAGTGTGTGTTTAACTAAAGTCTTTGAAAATGTAATAAGTTATTACGAAACGCGTTCAAGTGTCGCGTCAGACTAGAAATAAAGATGAATTTTGGAGAATTGATTTTTCAATTACCATCGACAGTGAAAAGAAACATAAGAAATATTGAGAAAATTCGTGTTAGAATTATTAATTTTACTTTTTCGTTCATATTTAATAATATATGTCATATTTAATAATATATGTGCCACAGAGTGGGCCTCTCGTGCAGGCCCATCACCTCAACCACCATCCCCGAAAGCCCACAAGCAATCTAGCTGGGATGGCCCCACTGTAGACCAAGTTGCTGCAGAGTGCCTGGGTGCTGCAACAACACAACACGCCATTGCTCGCCTCACAGCAGTAGCAGCACCACATGCAGGGGATTTCCTGTTAGCAACCCCAATGTCGGCAACTGACACTCGTCTCACACCACATGCCCTCCGAAATGCTGTGGCCTTCCGCCTTGCTGCCCCAATCCACACCAGATATAGGTGTATTTGTGGCGAGGTGGTGGCTGACAGGTACGGCCACCATGGCCTACTCTGCCAAAGCACAGGGGGATGGCACTCGAGGCACAGTGAAGTTAACGACATCATCAAGAGGAGTCTCACCACAGCTGGATGCCCAGCTGAAAGAGAGCCCCGTTACCTAACGCCCCGTAACTCTGATGCTCTTATTGATCGCCCGGATGGTATCACAGTGAACCCCTGGAAGAATGGCAAGCAGTTGGTATGGGACTACACTTGCGTATCAACCCTGGCTAACACCTACATTGATCTTAGTGTTGCACAACCAGGTGGCGCTGCCACCCACAGGGAAGCAGCCAAATCCCGTAAGTATAGAGAACGAGATCACCACTACAATTTTGTCCCCATTGCTTCTGAGACACTCGGCGCCTGGGGTAAAAGTGCTACCAGTTTTTTGAAGGAACTGGGTTCTAGGCTCATTGAAACAACAAGGGACCCTAGAGCTGCCAGCTTTCATTTCCAGCACCTCAGCGTGGCGATACAGAGGAGAAATGCGCACTGCATTCAAGGTTCCTGCCCGCCATCTGAGGAGCTGGAGGAACTCGTCAACCTATGATAACCATCTTTGTACCCTATATGTAACTCCTTTTTTGTAACAAAGTTCAAATAAAACAAATATATATATGTACATACAAAAGAATGGGGGTGGTAGGAGAAGATAATATTAGTGTTCAGTGAGAAACCACAAGGTCTCCTCTGAATACTTTTTATTTTCTTCTCCGAGGCTATGGGTCCCCACATTGGCACCAGAGGTGGTACCCTCACAAACTATATATATATATATATATATATATATATATATATATATATATATATATATATATATATATATATATATATATATATATATATATACATATATATATACATATATATAACATTTTTATAGACTTTAGTTTACACACACACAGCTATAACCTGCAAACACTAAACAGAGTTCTACTATGCTATCATTTAACTGTTGTTGTTGTTTCAGATTTAGCTACTCAGGACGAAGTGTCCATGCAGCACGGGCTATGGTGAGCCCGTAATTGAGTTTGGTTATACATGATAACCTTTTTCCTGTGATATTTGGGTCTAAGTTTAAAATGGAGGAGGGGATTTCTCCTTTTTCCCTGCTTATTTATCGTTTCTGTTTTAGTGCACTGGTTTTAATCTTGTTTTATTAACATTATCTTGGTGGCAGATGTAGATGCAGAATGCTCACTAATGAGTCCCATTCCTCAACAGCTTTTCTAATCATTGAAGTCGCGGTGGAATGTGCATCTAATGCAGCTGCTGTCGTTGGATTAATGTTGAGTTTGATGCGCAGGGCTTCAGTAGCTTCGCATTCCAGTAAGTAGTGCAATAGTGGCGCCTCTGCTTCAGTTTCACAGATGTGACACTCTTTAACTATTGGGTTCATTACCTCCCAGCAGCACTTGTAACCAAGTCTGAGTCTGTGTATGGCTACTGCAATGTCTCTGGATATCTTTTTGCCAGGTTTGAAAGAGGAGTAACCAGTGGCTTGTTCGTACCATATCGCAGTAGATCTTCGTTCCGCTACTATGGCTCTGTGGCGACTTTTGATAGTTGAGAATATTTTCTTCTTGATTTGCTCCTTTATCTGTAAGAAACTTGGAGGTATTTGAACCTGTACAATGAGCAGTGGCAGTTTTTGCTAGTGAGTCTGCCTTTTCATTACCATCTATGCCAATGTGACTTGGTATCCAATTTAGGGTGATTGACAGCCCTCGATTATGGGCTTCTTTTCCTATATGTTGAATTTCTGTGAGGAGTTGTATATTATCTCTGTGCTGACTGGATAACAATGCCTGGAGCGAAGATTTAATGTCTGTATGAATGATGACATCATGTAAATTATTCTCAATTGTATAGTTTATTGCCTCCTTCAGGGCATATAATTCTGTTTGCAATGTTGAGCACCCACTATTCATGCTCCAGTAAGCTTCATGGTTGGTAGTGTAAACTGCTGCCCCAGCAGAACATTTTTCTTGATCAACTGATCCGTCTGTGAAGATGTGAGTCGTTTTGGGTCTAGAGATAGTTTCCATTTGTTGTTCTATTACTTCCTTGAGCCTCTGCGGGTCACATGCTGATTTTTTAACTGGTAATCTTTCAATGATTATCTTTAGATTCGATTCTTCCCATGGAGGAGGCTGTCGAAAGTGTTGATATGGTCTATCTTCCCCCTTGTTTTTAATGGTCTATTTCAGGTCCATTTTCTCTAAAATCTTGACCACATTATCCATCCATGAGCTTGTTCTATACTGTAGGTTTTTCTGAAAGGATCTCTGTATGCTGTCTTTGATTGACAGTCTGGCGGTTGTTCCAGTAAGTTTTCCTATAATGGTGGCTAACCTTTGTTTCATCCTGTTTTCTAATGCTGGTAAATTTGTTTCCATTCTAAGGTTCTCTCTACGCGTCCATATAGGTGCTCCCAGCATTGTTCTCAGAGCATCATTTTGAGACACTTCCAGTTTCTCCCATTGGTTATCACTGAGGGGTGTAAGAGTAGGAGCAGCATAGTCGATGAGTGACCTAACTGCTTGAACGTAGTACATTTTGAGTACTGGTAGAGATGCACCCTCTCTAAGACTGGTCAGAGAGCGCAAAGCTGAGTTTCTGGCTTTACAGCGTTGCCGAAGATATTCAATTTCTTGAGTGAATTTCAACTGGTTGTCTATTATGACTCCTAGGTATTGAAAAGAGGTAACCCACTCAATTTCTTGTCCTTGTATTGTTAGTCTGATGTCTTGAGTTCTCATTTTAACCGCCATTGCTTTTGTTTTATTGCTGTTTATTTTCACTGCTGTGTTCCGCTTCCCTGCTGATAATGTCTAGGCATTTTTGTGCATGGTTCCTTGCACCTTTACCATTGATGATGACCACAAAGTCGTCTGCATAGTTAAGAAGTTTGGCTTTTGGTAGCTTGAGCTTCATGAATTGTTCCATGAGACAATTGAAGAGGAAGGGGCTTAGTATTCCTCCCTGCGGAGTTCCATTTTCCAGCCTCTTTGAGGTTGATGTTTTTCCTTGGAATTTGACTTTAGCTTCTCGGTTAAGCAGGCTTCCTTTGGCAAAAGCAAGAGAGTGTCCTTTGAATTCCTTATCCACAAGGCAGCACAGTGTAGCTGGAGCACTGGCTAGCTCGAAGGCTTTTTCAAGGTCTAGAAAAATAAGGCTTCCATGTTTGTCATTGATTTTATCCAGGAGGGAGATAAGGCATTCTGTAGTTCCAACACCTTTTCTGTAAGCAAACATATTTTGGTGTAGTGGATTGGCTTTCCATTCAATTCGATTAAGGGCCATTCTTTCTGCAGTTTTGGCCAGACAGCTTGTTAATGAGATGGGTCTTGGATTTCCTGGGTCTTTAGGTTTTGGAATGAACTATAATTGCCCTGTTCCAAGAGAGTGGTCGGGTTCTTGTCACCCATACTCTGCTGATGAGATTCAAGAAGGTTTCTTCACTCTTTTCTCCTAGCTTGGCTAGCATGTTGTAAGTGATTTTGTCCTCGCCTGGAGCTGTATTTTTAGTTTTCTTTGTAGCACTTCTGAGTTCTTTCAGACTGAAAGGTTGGTCTAGTTCGTCATGTAAGGCTAAAGCATCATCTATTTCTTTCCATCTTGCTGCTTGAAGTCTTTGTTGGTGAGTCAGAGTTGCTTGAGGAAGTTGAGTGGAAGTGGCTCTTGAAGCAAATAGATTTGCTAGCATTTCTGCTTCTTGCTCTGGATGAACATTATGCGGCGGAGCAGGAGGCGATTTTCCTTGGGCCTTGTTGATCTGCCTCCAGATGTCGCCCAAGGACGTATGCTGATTTAGCTTGGCACACCACTCGAGCCATTTTTCTTCTCTGATTTTTGTTGTTTCTTCGTGCACATGATCGCGGACAGCTCTAAGAAGTCCTGGATTTGCTTCGGTTCTATCTCTTCTGAAATTCTTTCGTGCACGATTTAGTCTGTTATGTAGCTCTTTGATCCTATCACAGTAATACTAATGGTCCTTGTGTTGTTGGGTAATTGTTTTCCTCTTGGGGATGGCGTGATTTGCTGCTCTATGTATTGCATTTACTAAATCTTTTTCCATTTCTTCAGTGTTGTCAGGAGGAGTGTAGTTTTGGTGCCAAGTTTCGAGAGCTTCTTGAAACTTCGTCCAATCTGCCTTGATAAAGTCCCATCCGGGCTCGGGAGCTGGAGGTCTGGGAGGTAGTACTATATTAATAACTGTTTTTGTAGCAAAGTTGTCACTAGTCAGCACATGATCCACTGACCAATGACACAACTCATAAATACTGGTGGAAACAAACGTGAGATCCAACTTTCCCCCACCAGTGTGGGTTGGTTCCGTCGAATTAAGCAGACTGATTTCTGGCACTTTATCCAAAAGGTGTTCAATATGTCTTCCGTTGGCGTCGGTTCTTGGTGAATCAAGAAGTAATTCACTATGAGCGTTGAAGTCGCCAGAGATGATAGTAGGTGTAGTGACTGCTATTTCAAAGATTGTTGAGAGATCCATGTCATGTTCTCTCTGGCTCTTGTATACATTGAAGATGGACAGCGTTGAGTTCCTCATAGTGAGCTTAATTCCCATAATTTCGACGTTCTCGCCACAGTTGGGCAGCTCTGTAATTGCCGTGGCATTGATATGATTTCTTACTAGAATTGAAATGCCTCTGGTGCCACCTTGTGCCATAGGGCAGTGGAATCCTTGATATCCTGGGATATTGATATTTCTGCCAGTCCTCGTGAGTGTTTCTTGAAGTAGAACAATATCAATGCTGTCCTTGAGAAGCACTGCTCTGAGTGTTTGTGCTTTGCTTTTGAATCCTTGAATATTCCATTGTATAATTGTGAGATTGTCCATTTTTCCGTTATAGTGGAATCATTGAGTCCATGGATTTTATAGTACTGGTTTTCCCGACGGTTTGTGTCTTCTTGGCTGGAGTGGAGACTTTCTTCTTGGTGGGTGAGAAGACTCTTGGTTGGGTTGAAGCGTCTTTGCTACATCCAGCTACTGGGGCATTTGATGATGCAGGGATCATCATTTCTGCTTGGGAGGTCTTGGAGGCAACGGCAGGTATGTTCGTTTTGCTGCCTTGATCTATTCTGTTGCTGTTTCTTAGTGGAGTAGTGCTTCATTGTTTCCTCCAGTTGTTGGAGGCCCTGTCCTTGCTCAGACTAGAAGGATTTGGTGCGTCAGACTGTTGCTGATCTTCATTTATTCGGACTTGCCGAGGGGTGTACCACTGGCTTTTTACCGAGGGTCTGGTCGATTGGGGTTTAGATGTTATTGCTTTGGGTTGCTGGGTTGATCCGAAAGCTAGTATTCTTTTTACCCTTTCTGGACATCGTTTGTTCCAGGCGTGATGTGTATCCCCGCAGTTCGGGCATTTTGCTTTCGTTTATTTGCCTTCTTTGTGCAGATTCTTGCAAACGTCGGTATTGTGGTGCTCGCTACATACACCACATCGTTCTGGGCCTCTGCAACCATCTTTGTGGAGGCTGAAGCGCTGACATCAGTAACAGCGCATGGGTTCTGGGTTGTACAGTCTCAGTCTGAATTGACCATAGATCCCAACACTCAGAGTGTTGATGCGAGGTCCTTTTATTGTTACAAGAACCTGTCTTGTTTCAATATTGTTGTGCTTGCATCTTTCTGCTGTTGTGACATTTGGGCATTCTAGGAGTTTGTTAGTTCAAAATTTCCCGGTCGAAATTCATGCAATCATTTTGGTGATTTTTTCTTCTGGTTTCAGTTCCACTAGGTGTTCTGTGTTCCTGAGGTTTGTGATTATATCCGGATTAGCTGTGGATATGTTATATCTACCTCTAATGTCGGGCTTGGCTCTAAGATCTGATCCTGGATTATTCTTTTCCAGTGCGGCAATGTAAGCATAAGTGGGACCATCCACTGGTTTTTTGGTTTTGAATATTGTCCTTGGCATTGGTTTGGGTGCTGCTCTTGAGTTCTGGTTGGCTTCTAGTTTTTTTTTTTTGGACGTTTCTTCGGTTCTTCTTCGTTTGTTTGCCTTTCCGTTGCCTACAAGTTGCCACGGTGCTTCGTTTAGGGTTGGGTCGTCTTCAGCAGTTTTCCTTGCTCCTGCTACTAGATCACTGTGTCCTTCTGACGTTAATAATTCAAGAAGGATGGTTAGGAAAGTCATATCCTGGGGAGACATGGTTACACTGTATTAAAAGAGTAACTGAGGGAGTGACTGTAACTGTGTACTTCTACACTCAGAGACTGAGTGTGTATCATTTAATGTTGTTGTTGTTGTTTCAGATTTAGCTACTGAAGACGAAGTGTCCATGCAGCACGGGCTATGGTGAGCCCGTAATTGAGTTTGGTTATACATGATAACCTTTTTCCTGTGATATTTGGGTCTAAGTTTAAAATGGAGGAGAGGATTTCTCCTTTTTTCCCTGCTTATTTATCGCTTCTGTTTTAGTGCACTGGTTTTAATCTTGTTTTATTAACATTATCTTGGTGGCGGATGTAGATGCAGAATGCTCACTAATGAGTCCCATTCCTCAACAGCTTTTCTAATCATTGTAGTCGCGGTGGAATGTGCATCTAATGCAGCTGCTGTCGTTGGATTAATGTTGAGTTTGATGCGCAGGGCTTCAGTAGCTTCACATTCCAGTAAGTAGTGCAATAGTGGCGCCTCTGCTTCAGTTTCACAGATGTGACACTCTTTAACTATTGGGTTCATTACCTCCCAGCAGCACTTGTAACCAAGTCTGAGTCTGTGTATGGCTACTGCAATGTCTCTGGATATCTTTTTGCCAGGCTTGAAAGAGGAGTAACCAGTGGCTTGTTCGTACCATATCACAGTGGATCTTCCTTCCGCTACTTTGGCTCTGTGGCGACTTTTGATAGTTGAGAATATTTTCTTCTTGATTTGCTCCTTAATCTGTAAAAAACTTGGAGGTATTTGAACCTGTACAACAGGTAGAGCAGTGGCAGTTTTTGCTAGTGAGTCTGCCTTTTCATTACCATCTATGCCAATGTGACTTGGTATCCAATTTAGGGTGATTGACAGCCCTCGATTATGGGCTTCTTTTCCTATATGTTGAATTTCTGTGAGGAGTTGTATATTATCTCTGTGCTGACTGGATAACAATGCCTGGAGCGAAGATTTAATGTCTGTATGAATGATGACATCATGTAAATTATTCTCAATTGTATAGTTTATTGCCTCCTTCAGGGCATATAATTCTGTTTGCAATGTTGAGCACCCACTATTCATGCTCCAGTAAGCTTCATGGTTGGTAGTGTAAACTGCTGCCCCAGCAGAACATTTTTCTTGATCAACTGATCCGTCTGTGAAGATGTGAGTCGTTGTGGGTCTGGAGATAGTTTCCATTTGTTGTTCTATTACTTCCTTGAGCCTCTGAGGGTCACATGCTGATTTTTTAACTGGTAATCTTTCAATGATTATCTTTAGATTCGATTCTTCCCATGTAGGAGGTTGTCGAAAGTGTTGATATGGTCTATCTTCCCCCTTGTTTTTAATGGTCCATTTCAGGTCCATTTTCTCTAAAATCTTGACCACATTATCCATCCATGAGCTTGTTCTATACTGTAGGTTTTTCTGAAAGGATCTCTGTATGCTGTCTTTTATTGACCGTCTGGCGGTTGTTCCAGTAAGTTTTCCTATTATGGTGACTAACCTTTGTTTCATCCTGTTTTCTAATGCTGGTAACCTTCTGCAGTTACCTTTATTATTTAGCCATGCCACCTTTGGTGTAGCCTTTACGTCGGGTGACATAACCATACCACCCATTTACGGGTGACATGATAGAGGTTTACAAGTGATTGACATGATTGATGAATCTAGTTGGAACTCTGAGAGCAGAAATGGATCCCCTACGAGAGTAGGTACGACAGCTGAAACATCGGGAAGAAACGAAGGAGGAGACCAATATTAACAAGACCTCGTCGTGGAAAGTCGTTAAAGACAGGGGTCTTAAGAAGACCTTGACAAGGCCGTCTACAGACGTCCTAAGGACAGCAAACTCATTTACCGTGTTGGAGGACGAGTGCTGTGGTGAGCCTGCAGTTCACTCAGAACGGAATTCAGCGAAGAGCGGCGGAGTGCGGGCCCCTCAGGGCGCTCAGAAAGTTAAGGAGATACCGAAGCGAATTTTGGTTGTGGGAGATTCCCAGGTGAGGTATTTAGACAGGACGTTTTGTGCCAGAGATAGGGGGAACAGGTTAAGGGTCTGCTATCTGGGAGCTGGAATTGGAGATATTGTTGACAACATGAAAGATATTATGACGGGAAATGAGAACAAACCCATTATTTGTATTAGTGCAGGGGGTAATGATGTTGGACGAGTTAGGAGTGAGGAACTGATAAAGAAATTTAGCAAAGCCATAGAAAGGGAGGAATCCCGATCATATGTGGCATTCTTCCAAGAAAGAGCGTTGGGAATGAATGGTTGTCGAGGGCACTGGGCGTCAATTGCCGGCTGGAAAGATTTTGCAAATCAAATGCAATATCTTTCATAGACAACTGGGAACACTTCTATGGAAGAAATGAAATGCATGCTCGTGATGGAGTGCATCTATCGAGGGCTGGGGTTGTTGCTGTTGCGAACTCGTTGAAACCAGTGGTTAGAGGCATTTGTTTGGGTTTAAACTGTTAGTAGATAGTGGTATGGGAATTGATAGGGAGGAAGGAGGTAATAAAAATATGTGTTTGTTGGAGAAACAAATTGGCAAAATAATCAGGGAAAGAGAAGGGCCTCAAAATAACAATTCACTTACGGTATTACACTAAAAGTAGAAGTCTAAGAAACAAAATAAACGAGTTAAATGCTCTTATTTGTACAGAAGAAATAGATATTATTGCACTTACCGAAACGTGGATGAATGTAGAAAATAGAGAACTATTAGCTGAATATCAAATAAATGGATTTAAACTATTTCACACAGATAGATATATTAGACGAGGAGGGGGAGTAGCCATATATGTTAGGGACAATTTGAAATGTAGTCTCAAAGAGGGAATCAAAACTGAGCCACACACAGAAACTATTTGGATAGAATTAAACGAAAAAGCAAATATTATTATAATAGGAGTTATATATAGGCCACCAAATTTAGACAGAATGGAACCAAAGCACCTATGGGATGAAATATCTAGAGCATCTAGATCTAACAGTATTTATGTCATGGGTGACTTTAATTTTAGTGGAATAAACTGGGTGAACAAAACAGGGAATAATGAAGCAGAAAACTTTCTAGAATTAATTGACGATTGCTTTCTTACGCAACATATTAAGGAACCAACGCGGGGAAATAATATTTTAGATTTAGTGTTAACTAACAGGGAAACATAAATTAAGGACATAGAAATAGGGAGTGAGCTAGGGAACAGTGATCATAAAGAAATCAGATTTAGTATAGAATGGAATAGATATGTAGGAGAAAATTCTGTAAAAGTGCCTGATTTTCGAAAAGCTGATTTCAATAGCCTAAGAAATTTTTTGCGACAAATAGATTGGAATGTGTTGGGGATGGGGTGTGGGCTAGACGTGAACCCAGCGACAAGTGACGTAAAAGGGGATTTCGATGAGGACTCAAAATATAACCTATTTAAAAATATTCTAAACAAAGCCCAGGAACGTAGTAGTCCATATAAACTGAATAGATCGAATACTAATGATCTAAAGTGGATAACAAATGATCTGAAGAACCTTATAGGTAAAAAGAGAGCGTGGTACAAAAGGATTAAGAATGGGGAAGATAGTTTAGAACAAGAATTCGTACAACTGATTAGAAATGTTAAAAAAGAGATAAGGAAAGCAAAAAGAAACTACGAAGTTCGCATAGCAGGGCAAGCGATGACAAATGCTAAAGGTTTTTTTCAGTTATATCGAACTAAGACTAGGGAAAGGATAGGTCCATTAAAAACTGAGACAGGTCAAATAACGGATAATGACGAGAAGATAAGTAGCATTTTTAATAAATATTTTTATTTCGAAAAGCTAATTTCAATAACCTAAGAAATTTATTGGGTCAAATAGATTGGAAAGTCTTGGGTATGGGGTGTGGGCCGGTATTGGAGCTAGACGTGAACCCAGCGATAGGTGACGTAAAAGGGGTTTTCGATGTGGACTCAAAATATAACCTATTTAAAAATATTCTAAGCGAAGCCGAGGAATGTAGTATACCATATAAATTGAATAGATCGAATACTAATGACCCAAAGTGGATAACAAAGGATCTGAAGAACCTTATTGGTAAAAAGAGAGCGTGGTACAAAAGGATTAAGAATGGGGAAGTCAGTTTAGAACAGGAATTTGTACAACTGGTTAGAAATAATAAAAAACAGATGGAAAAGGGAAAGCAAAAAGAAACTATGAAGTTCGCATAGCAGAGCAAGCAAAGACAAATCCTAAAGGGTTTTCCAGTTATACCGGACAACGATTAGGGAGAGGATAGGTCCATTAAAAACTGAGACAGGTCAAATAACAGATAATGATGAAGAGAGGAGTAGTATTTTTAATAAATATTTTATATCTGTATTTACTAAAGAGGAACTTAACAATATGCCTTCAGCCGAACAAGTATATGTGGGTGAGGACGAGGACAGGTTGACTAGTTTAGCAGTTACCAGGGAGGATGTAATTAAAGAACATAAGAACAAAGGCAACTGCAGAAGGCCTGTTGGCCCGTACGAGGCAGCTCCTATTTATAAAAACCCAATCCCACTCATATACATGTCCAAAACATGCTTGAAACAATCGAGGGACCCCACCTCCACAATGTTACGCGGCAATTGGTTCCACAAATCAACAACCCTGTTACTGAACCAGTATTTACCCAAGTCTTTCCTAAATCTAAACTTATCCAATTTATACCCATTGTTTCGTGTTCTGTCTTGTGTTGATACTTTTAATACCCTATTTATATCCCCTTTGTTATGTCCATTCACCCACTTGTAAACCTCTATCATGTCACCCATAACTCTTCGCCTTTCCAGTGAATGCAACTTAAGCTTTGTTAATCTTTCTTCATATGAAAGATTTCTAATTTGGGGAATAAACTTAGTCATCCTACGCTGGACACGTGTAAGTGAATTTATATCCATTCTATAATATGGCGACCAAAACTGAACTGCATAATCTAAATGGGGCCTAACTAGAGCAAGATATAGCTTGAGAACCACACCAGGTGTCTTGTTACTAACGCTGCGATTAATAAATCCAAGGGTCCGATTTGCCTTATTACGAACATTTATGCATTGATTCTTTTGTTTTAAATTCTTGCTAATCATAACTCCCAGATCCCTTTCGCAATTCGAATTCGCAATCTCAACACCATCTAGCTCGTATCTTGTAACCCTATCATCATTACCTAACCTCAGAACTTTACATTTATCAGCATTAAACTGCATCTGCCAATCCTTAGACCATTTCAAAACCCTATCTGGATGAACTTGAAGTGATAGTGAGTCCTCCTCCGAATTAATTTCCCTACCGATTTTCGTATCATTGGCAAATTTGCAAATGTTGCTACTCAAACCTGAATCTAAATCATTTATATATATTATAAACAACAGAGGACCCAGGACAGAGCCCTGAGGCACCCCACTTACAACATTTTCCCACTCTGACTTGACTCCATTTATACTAACTCTCTGTTTCCTTTGGTATAGCCATGCCCTAATCCAGCTTAATATAGCACCCCCAATACCATGAGACTCTAACTTTTTAATCAGTCTTTCATGTGGCACTGTATCAAAAGCTTTGCTAAAGTCAAGGTACACAACATCGCAATCCTTACCACTATCAACTGCCTCAACAATGCTAGAATAAAAAGATAACAAATTTGTTAAACATGAACGGCCATTTATAAAACCATGTTGCGACTCATTTATTAATTTATGTAAACAAATAGTTAAACTCAAACCAAACAAATCCCCAGGGCCGGATGAAGTGTTTGCCAGGGTGCTTAAAGAATGCAAAGAGGAGTTTTGCGACCCACTGTCTACCATATTTAAAAAATCAATAGAGTTAGGCAGAGTGCCAGAGTTATGGAACGTTGCTAATGTGATACCAATTTTTAAGAAAGGAGATAGATCACTTGCGTCAAACTATAGACCAATTAGTCTAACGTCTATTGTGGGAAAGTTACTCGAATCGATAATTGCAAATAAAATTCGTCTTCATCTTGAAAAACACAAATTAATAAATGAGTCGCAACATGGTTTTACAAATGGCCGTTCATGTTTAACAAATTTGCTATCTTTTTATTCCAGCATAGTTGAGGCAGTTGATAGTGGTAAGGATTGTGATGTTGTGTACCTTGATTTTAGCAAAGCTTTTGATACAGTGCCACATGAAAGACTGATTAAAAAAAATAGAGGCTCATGGTATTGGAGGTGCTATATTAAGTTGGATTAGGGCATGGCTATTCCAAAGGAAACAGAGAGTTAGTATAAATGGGGTTAAGTCAGGGTGGGAAAATGTTGTAAGTGGAATGCCTCAGGGCTCTGTCCTGGGACCTCTGTTTATAATATATATCAATGACTTAGATTCAGGTTTGAGTAGCAACATTTGCAAATTTGCCGATGATACTAAAATCAGCAGGGAAATTAACACGGAAGAAGACTCACTATCACTTCAATTTGATCTAAATAGGGTTTTGAAATGGTCAAAGGATTGGCAGATGCAGTTTAATGCTGATAAATGTAAAGTTTTGAGGCTAGGTAATGATGATAGAGTTACAAGATACGAGCTAGATGGTGTTAAGAACATAAGAACATAAGAACATAAGAACAAAGGTAACTGCAGAAGGCCTATTGGCCCATACGAGGCAGCTCCTATTCTATAACCACCCAATCCCACTCATATACTTGTCCAACCCGCGCTTGAAACAATCGAGGGACCCCACCTCCACCACGTTACGCGGCAATTGGTTCCACAAATCTACAACCCTGTTACTGAACCAGTATTTACCCAAGTCTTTCCTAAATCTAAACTTCTCCAATTTATACCCATTGTTTCGTGTTCTGTCCTGTGTTGATACTTTTAATACCCTATTAATATCCCCCTTGTTATGTCCATTCACCCACTTGTAAACCTCTATCATGTCGCCCCTAACTCTTCGCCTTTCCAGTGAATGCAACTTAAGCTTTGTTAATCTTTCTTCATATGAAAGATTTCTAATTTGGGGAATTAACTTAGTCATCCTACGCTGGACACGTTCAAGTGAATTTATATCCATTCTATAATATGGCGACCAAAACTGAACTACATAATCTAAATGGGGCCTAACTAGAGCAAGATATAGCTTGAGAACCACACCAGGTGTCTTGTTACTAACGCTGCGATTAATAAATCCAAGTGTCCGATTTGCCTTATTACGAACATTTATGCATTGATCCTTATGTTTTAAATTCTTACTAATCATAACTCCCAGATCCCTTTCGCAATCCGACTTCGCAATCACAACACCATCTAGCTCGTATCTTGTAACTCTATCATCATTACCTAACCTCAGAACTTTACATTTATCAGCATTAAACTGCATCTGCCAATCCTTTGACCATTTCAAAACCCAATCTAGATCAACTTGAAGTGATAGCGAGTCCTCCTCCGAATTAATTTCCCTACCGATTTTCGTATCATCGGCAAATTTGCAAATGTTGCTACTCAAACCTGAATCTAAATCATTTATATATATTATAAACAACAGAGGTCCCAGGACAGAGCCTTGAAGCACTCCACTTACAACATTTTCCCACTCTGACTTGATTCCATTTATACTAACTCTCTGTTTCCTTTGGTATAGCCATGCTCTAATCCAGCTTAATATAGCACCCCCAATACCATGAGACTCTATCTTTTTAATCAGTCTTTCATGTGGCACTGTATCAAAAGCTTTGCTAAAGTCAAGGTATACAACATCGCAATCCTTACCACTATCAACTGCCTCAACAATGCTAGAATAAAAGGATAACAAATTTGTTAAACATGAACGGCCATTTATAAAACCATGTTGCGACTCAATTATTAATTTATGTTTTTCAAGATGAAGACGAATTTTATTTGCTATTATGGATTCGAGTAACTTTCCCACAATAGACGTTAGGCTAATTGGTCGATAGTTAGACGCAAGTGATCTATCTCCTTTCTTAAAAACTGGTATCACATTAGCAACTTTCCAAAACTCTGGCACTCTGCCTGACTCTATTGATTTATTAAATATGGTTGACAGTGGGTCACAAAGCTCCTCTTTGCATTCTTTAAGCACCCTGGCAAACACTTCATCCGGCCCTGGGGATTTGTTTGGTTTGAGTTTTACTATTTGTTTAAGAACAGCCTCCCTGGTAACTGCTAAACTCGTCAACCTGTCCTCGTCCCCACCCACATAGACTTGTTCGGCTGAAGGCATATTGTTAAAGATTGCCTTCAATGTTGTTAAAGTGTTGAGATTGCGAAGTCGGATTGCAAAAGGGATCTGGGTGTTATGATAAATAAGAATTTAAAACAAAAGGATCAATGCATGAATGTTCGCAATAAGGCAAATAGGACACTGGGATTTATTAATCGAAGCGTTAGTAACAAGACACCTGGTGTGGTTCTTCAGCTATATCTTGCTCTGGTTAGGCCCCATTTAGATTATGCAGTTCAGTTTTGGTCGCCGTACTATAGAATGGATATAAATTCACTTTGAACATGTCCAGCGTAGGATGACTAAGTTAATTCCCCAAATTAGAAATCTTTCATATGAAGAAAGATTAACAAAGCTTAAATTGCATTCACTGGAAAGGCGGAGAGTTAGGGGTGACATGATAGAGGTTTACAAGTGGATGAATGGACATAACAAAGGAGATATTAATAGGGTATTAAAAGTATCAACACAAGACAGAACACGAAACAATGGGTATAAATTGGATAAGTTTAGATTTAGGAAAGACTTGGGTAAATACTGGTTCGGTAACAGGGTTGTTGATTTGTGGAACCAATTACCGCGTAACTTGGTGGAGGTGGAGTACCTCGATTGTTTCAAGCGCAGGTTGGACAAGTATATGAGTGGGATTGGGTGGTTATAGATAGGAGCTGCCTCGTATGGGCCAATAGGCCTTCTGCAGTTACCTTGTTCTTGTGTTCTTAAGTGGATGAATGGACATATCAAAAGGGGATATTAATAGGGTATTAAAAAGAATCAACACAAGACAGAACACGAAACAATGGGTATAAATTGGATAAGTTTAGATTTAGGAAAGCCTTTAGTAAATACTGGTTCGGTAACAGGGTTGTTGATTTGTGGAACCAATTACCACGTGACGTGGTGGAGGTGGGGTCCCTCGATTGTTTTAAACGTGGGTTGGACATGAATATGAGTGGGATTGGGTGGTTATAAATTGGAGCTGCCTCGTGTGGGCTAATAGGCCTTCTGCAGTTACCTATGTTCATATGTTCTTATTTATAAACAGGACCTGCTTCTTATGGGCCAGTAGGCTTTCTGTAGGTTCCTTTATTCATATGTTCTTATATTCAGTTCAGTTTTGGTCGCCGTTTGTTTATGCGGTAATTATAACCAATTACCGCATATTATGCGGTAATTATAACCAATTACCGCATAACATTATAGAAGTTGGATCCCTTGATTGTTACAATCGTAGGTTAAAAATTCATATGAATGAAATTGGATCTAAATAAATAGGAGCTGCCACGCATGGGGCCAATAGTCCTTCTGCAGTTATCTTTATTCTTATGTTCTTATGAAACGTCGTCGGTTCTTAATTTTCTGCAGAGTGGTGAGGTCATCACGCAGGTCTTCACCTCACTCACCCACCTGATGTGTCCTATAAAAGGGCTCAAATAATAGGACGTTTTTGTTTACGGGCTCACCATAGCTCGTGCTACATAGACACTTCGTTCTGAGAAGCTAAATCTGATACAACAGTTTTACATAACGCTCTCATCATTAAGTTGGCCTTCGTCAAAATTGTTAACCTCGTTCACGAATGGACGCCACACAAAGTTTTGCTGCCTTAAAGAAGGCTTCACTCTATAACTTCAATCAATTCCTCATAGCCGTGTCGAAGATCGACAGCTCAAGAATCATTGTTGCGCAATTAGCACAAGCAATGAAATTGATGGAAAACAATCTTGATGTTTTTGCATATCAAAATCTCAACCGAGAACATTTTGCCTTAATGAAAGCTGAACTAGGATTATTTTGGGCTATAACTATCGCCACGTGTCTGAATCACAAGCCTGTTACGATGACAGGCCAATGGGAGAGCGTCCTCTTGAATATTATCAATCTTATAAAACACTGGGATCAGAAAACAAAATTTAACTTGGATTTAAGTTTAATATTTTCAGATGCATTGAAACCCTGGGCACTACGACTGTTTTCTGATCGCAAGTTATGTCCAAACGTGGACCTTCGTCTGGAAATTCTTCGTTTAATTAGTATATGGCCCGGACATTATCTGCAGGATACTGTATCGGGTAGGCAGGTAGCTGCTGGGTTGGTTAATATGAGCACTTACCTTAATTTAAATCATCACAGATTCGTGACCGGTGGCTCTCGAACCAGTCTCTTTTATCCTCTTCACAAAGTGCTGATCCACCTTCATAAATACGGTCACCTAAATGATGTTGTTGTGACCGCCGTCCGCCAGGTGAGGAATTTACAAGTCGGACCAGAAGTAATTTTCTTCAACCGCCTGGTACTGCTCCTGAGCCAAGAAACAGAGGAAACTCAAAAGATGTATCTTAAATTGAATATGAGTGCTTCGAACACTGCAAGTACGTATTATGCTATCGTCAACCTGTTCCAGCTTTTGGTTGTTGCACCACCTACCATGTCGGCTTATGCGTGTCCTGGTCTGGCCCAAGCTGCTATAAATTCCTTGGTTACAATTACAACTTCTTTTGTTGCAGTAAGTAATATGTTACAAGTTGAAGATCAAAACACTTACAGTCACCTCTTCTCAAATATCGATAACATTTATCAAGTGCTGTCAGTTCTAGGGAAATCAACATATATTTATCGAGTTCTGATATCTAACTACGCTCAAAGTTTGGCTAATATCAACCTCAGAGCGGCAGAGTCTGGGATCTCGTTCCACAACTTCCCAACACCATGTGAGGGTTCGATGGAGGAGTGTCCAGAGGAGTTTGTGGACAGCTTGACACAGTGTGTGATGGAGTCGCCGGTGCTGCTACATTCGTCCAAGATGGTGGTGGATGATTCGACACTGGTGCATTTGCTGCTGGTGTCTCCCTCAGACCCCTTCACACGGTGTCCTCTGGACATGGGCTCTTACAGTCGCCTGCCGAACCTCCAAGCAGACATTGCTGCCTGGAGGAACACCACCAGTGGCATCCTCCCTACATCTACTGAAGAGGATGGTGAGGATGCTAAAGAGGTAATAGAAAACGCTGCCTATGAGAGTGAAAATTCAACAAACGTGAGCGAGAATATTACTGACATGACCCAGAGCACAACAGTCATGAGCTCAAGTCCTACTGACAGGGAACGATGCCCGTTATGTATCTTGCTGTTTCAATTTAATTATATTTGATTTTGATAATTTACAATTTATTTTTATTATGTATTTGAAATACAAGTATTTGTATTTCTGTATATATAATTTTTAGTTTTAATAAGTATATGTATATAATGAATAATTATATAAAAATATTTTAAATACAACCTAGAAATAAAATTGTGTTGAATTTTTGTAATATCATTATCCTGTATTTGTTAAATCAGAACATGGCTTTACTGATTATGGGTAACTTGCACGATGTACAGGTAACACTATATGAATAAAAAGATATAGTCATTTTACTCTTTTTCTGTTAGAAATAAAAGAAATATGTTGCTTGTTAACCAGGCCTCATTCTACAAAGACAGCTGAGCCTCTCTATTTATAAGTTTATTCTTAAAATAATTTAATTTTGGTTAGGTAGAACAAATAGAAATAGAATCTGTGAACCTGCGTCATGATTATGCTTCACAAATGAACCAGTACAAATGACCATTTTCGAAAAATTTTGACACATAATTCAATATTTTTTTCTCCCTTCCTATTTATGCTACGATGCTGAGACTTGGACCAGATGAAACTCTTTTTCATTTTCAACTAGTCAAAAAAGTTTGATTCAAATCGAACTAGTTTTCATTTATTGCATATATTATTCATTTTTGGAAATTTGGAACCCATGTCCCATAAGGAATCTTATCATAAACAGCAACCTCAACAAAAATCACATCATTCTGGGAGGTGACCAATATTGACCTAGGGCAACAAAATAACTCTAAATTCGACTATTTCCTTAACAGCATGAACTCCTGTATGCTCATCCCCGCAATAACCAGGCCCACCCGATTCACTCAAACATCCGCTACTACCCTGGATCATTTATGGACCAACAAATCATCTCCCCCTACATCAGGTATTATCACTGACAGAACAACTGACCAATATCCTACCTTCCTCGTAGCGAACATGGCCATAACACCACCAGATAACAAGAAAATTACCAAGTAGATTAAATATCGTAATACAATATGGCACTAGCACCCCAAAACATTCCAATATCTATTTGACCCCAAAAATTCTTAGGCTATTGAAATCAGCTTTTCGAAAATCAGGCACTTTAACAGAATTTTCACCTACATATCTAATCCATTCTATGCTAAATCTGATTTCTTTATGATCACTGTTCCCTACCTCACTCCCTATTTCCATGTCCTTAATTTGTGTTTCACAGTTAACTAACAGGGAAACACAAATTAATGACATCGAAATAGGGAGTGAGCTAGGGAACAGTGATCATAAAGAAATCAGATTTAGCATTGAATGGACTAGATCTGTAGGAGAAAACTCTGTTAAAGTGCCTGATTTTCGAAAAGCTGATTTCAGTAGTCTAAGAAATTTTTTGGGTCAAATAGATTGGAAAGTCTTGGGTATGGGATGTGGGCCGGTATTGGAGCTAGACGTGAATCCAGCGATAGGTGACGTAAAAGGGGATTTCGATGTGGATTCAAAATATAACCTATTTAAAAATATTCTAACCAAAGCCCAGGAATGTAGTAGTCCATATAAATTGAATAGATCGAATCCTAATGATCCTAAGAGGATAACAAAGGATCTGAAGAACCTTATAGGTAAAAAGAGAGCGTGGTACAAAAGGATTAAGAATGGGGAAGTCTGTTTCGAACAGGAATTCGTACAACTGGTTAGAAATACTAAAAAAGAGATAAGGAAAGCAAAAAGAAACTATGAAGTTCGCATAGCAGAGCAAGCAAAAATAAATCCTAAAGGGTTTTTCCAATTATACCGGACAAAGATTAGGGAAAGGATAGGTCCATTAAAAACTGAGACAGGTCAAATAACAGATAGTGATGAAGAGATGAGTAGTATTTTTAATAAATTTTTTGTATCTGTATTTACTAAAGAGGAACTTAACAATATGCCTTCAGCCGAACAAGTCTATGTGGGTGGGGACGAGGAAAGGTTGACGAGTTTAGCAGTTACCAGGGAGGATGTTCTTAAACAAATAGTAAAAATCAAACCAAACAAATCCCCAGGGCCGGATGAAGTGTTTGCCAGGGTGCTTAAAGAATGCAAAGAGGAGCTTTGTGACCCACTGTCAACCATATTTAATAAATCAATAGAGTTAGGCAGAGTGCCAGAGTTATGGAAAGTTGCTAATGTGGTACCAATTTTTACGAAAGCAGATAGATCACTTGCGTCTAACTATCGACCAATTAGCCTAACGTCTATTGTGGGAAAGTTACTTGAATCGATAATTGCAAATAATATTCGTCTTCATCTTGAAAAACATAAATTAATAAATTAGTCGCAACATGGTTTTACAAATGGCCGTTCATGTTTAACAAATTTGCTATCTTTTTATTCCAGCATAGTTGAGGCAGTTGATAGTGGTAAGGATTGTGATGTTGTGTACCTTGACTTTAGCAAAGCTTTTGATACAGTGCCACATGAAAGACTGATTAATAAAATAGAGTCTCATGGTATTGGCTGTGCTATATTAACTTGGATTAGGGCATGGCTATTCCAAAGGAAATAGAGTTAGTATAAATGGGGTTAAGTCAGAGTGGGATAATGTTGTTAGTGGAGTACCTCAGGGCTCTGTCCTGGGAACTCTGTTGTTTATAATATATATAAATGATTTAAATTCAGGTTTGAGTAGCAAAATCTGCAAATTTGCAGATGATACAAAAATCGGTAGGGAAATTAACACGAAAGAAGACTCGCTATCACTTCAAGTTGATCTAAATAGGGTTTTAAACTGGTCAAAAGACTGGCAGATGCAGTTTAATGCTAATAAATGTAAAGTTTTGAGGCTAGGTAATGATGATAGTTACAAGATAAAAGCTAGATGGTGTTGAGATTGCGAAGTCGGATTGCGAAGGGAATCTGGGACTTATGATTAGTAAGAATTTAAAACAAAAGGATCAATGTATGAATGTTCGTAATAATGCGAATAGGACACTGCGATTTATTAATCGAAGCGTTAGTAACAAGACACCTGGTATGGTTCTTCAGCTATATCTTGCTCTGGTTAGGCCCCATTTAGATTATGCAGTCCAGTTTTGGTCGTCGTACTCTAGAATGAATATAAATTCACTTGAACGTGTCCAGCGTAGGATCTTCTTGAGGTTATCTTGAGATGATTTCGGGGCTTTAGTGTCCCCGCGGCCCGGTCCTCGACCAGGCCTCCACCCCCAGGAAGCAGCCCGTGACAGCTGACTAACACCCAGGTACCTATTTACTGCTAGGTAACAGGGGCATTCAGGGTGAAAGAAACTTTGCCCATTTGTTTCTGCCTCGTGCGGGAATCGAACCCGCGCTACAGAATTACGAGTCCTGCGCGCTATCCACCAGGCTACGAGACCCCTCTGTAGGGGTCTTTAATGACTGGGTCTTAGGATGACTAAGTTAATTCCCCAAATTAGAAATCTTTCATATGAAGAAAGATTAATAAAGCTTAAGTTGCATTCACTGGAAAGGCGAAGAGTTAGGGGAGACATGATAGAGGTTTACAAATGGATGAATGGACATAACAAAGGAGATATTAATAGGGTATTAAAAGTATCAACACAAGACAGAACACGAAACAATGGGTACAAATTGGATAAGTTTAGATTTAGGAAAGACTTGGGTAAATACTGGTTCGGTAACAGGGCTGTTGATTTGTGGAACCAATTACCGCGTAACGTGCTGGACGTGGGGTCCCTCGATTGTTTCAAGCGCGGGTTGGACAAGTACATGAGTGGGATTGGGTGGTTATAGACAGGAGCTGCCTCGTGTGGGCCAATAGGCCTTCTGCAGTTACATAAGAACATAAGAACAAAGGTAACTGCAGAAGGCCTATTGGCCCATACGAGGCAGCTCCTATTCTATAACCACCCAATCCCACTCATATACTTGTCCAACCCGTGCTTGAAACAATCGAGGGATCCCACCTCCACAATGTTACGCGGCAATTGGTTCCACAAATCAACAACCCTGTTACTGAACCAGTATTTACCCAAGTCTTTCCTAAATCTAAACTTATCCAATTTATATCCATTGTTTCGTGTTCTGTCCTGTGTTGATACTTTTAATACCCTACTAATATCCCCCCGGTTATGTCCATTCATCCACTTGTAAACCTCTATCATGTCACCCCTAACTCTTCGCCTTTCCAGTGAATGCAACTTAAGCTTTGTTAATCTTTCTTCATATGAAAGATTTCTAATTTGGGGAATTAACTTAGTCATCCTACGCTGGACACGTTCAAGTGAATTTATATCCATTCTATAATATGGCGACCAAAACTGAACTGCATAATCTAAATGGGGCCTAACTAGAGCAAGATATAGCTTGAGAACCACACCAGGTGTCTTGTTACTAACGCTGCGATTAATAAATCCAAGTGTCCGATTTGCCTTATTACGAACATTTATGCATTGATCCTTTTGTTTTAAATTCTTACTAATCATAACTCCCAGATCCCTTTCGCAATCCGACTTCGCAATCACAACACCATCTAGCTCGTATCTTGTAACTCTATCATCATTACCTAACCTCAGAACTTTACATTTATCAGCATTAAACTGCATCTGCCAATCCTTTGACCATTTCAAAACCCTATCTAGATCAACTTGAAGTGATAGTGAGTCCTCCTCCGAATTAATTTCCCTACCGATTTTCGTATCATCGGCAAATTTGCAAATGTTGCTACTCAAACCTGAATCTAAATCATTTATATATATTATAAACAACAGAGGTCCCAGGACAGAGCCTTGAGGCACTCCACTTACAACATTTTCCCACTCTGACTTGATTCCATTTATACTAACTCTCTGTTTCCTTTGGTATAGCCATGCCCTAATCCAGCTTAATATAGCACCCCCAATACCATGAGACTCTATCTTTTTAATCAGTCTTTCATGTGGCACTGTATCAAAAGCTTTGCTAAAGTCAAGGTATACAACATCGCAATCCTTACCACTATCAACTGCCTCAACAATGCTAGAATAAAAAGATAACAAATTTGTTAAACATGAACGGCCATTTATAAAACCATGTTGCGACTCAATTATTAATTTATGTTTTTCAAGATGAAGACGAATTTTATTTGCTATTATAGATTCGAGTAACTTTCCCACAATAGACGTTAGGCTAATTGGTCGATAGTTAGACGCATGTGATCTATCTCCTTTCTTAAAAACTGGTATCACATTAGCAACTTTCCAAAACTCTGGCACTCTGCCTGACTATTGATTTATTAAATATGGTTGACAGTGGGTCACAAAGCTCCTCTTTGCATTCTTTAAGCACCCTGGCAAACACTTCATCCGGCCCTGGGGATTTGTTTGGTTTGAGTTTTACTATTTGTTTAAGAACATCCTCCCTGGTAACTGTTAAACTCGTCAACCTGTCCTCGTCCCCACCCACATAGACTTGTTTGGCTGAAGGCATATTGTTAAGTTCCTCTTTAGTAAATACAGATACAAAATATTTATTAAAAATACTACTCATCTCTTCATCACTATCTGTTATTTGACCTGTCTCAGTTTTTAATGGACCTATCCTTTCCCTAGTCTTAGTACGATATAACTGAAAAAAACCCTTTAGGATTTGTCTTTGCTTGCCCTGCTATGCGAACTTCATAGTTTCTTTTTGCTTTCCTTATCTCTTTTTTAACATTTCTAACCAGTTGTACGAATTCCTGTTCTAAAGTGACCTCCCCATTTTTAATCCTTTTGTACCAAGCTCTCTTTTTACCTATAAGGTTCTTCAAATTCTTTGTTATCCACTTTGGGTCATTAGTATTCGATCTATTCAATTTGTATGGTATACTACGTTCCTGTGCTTTGTTAGAATATTCTTAAATAAGTTATATATTGAATCCACATCGAAATCCCCATTTAAGTCACCTATCGCTGGGTTCATGTCTCGCTCCAAGACCGGCCCACACCCCATACCCAAGACTTTCCAATCAATTTGACCCAAAAAATTTCTTAGGCTATTAAAATCAGCTTTTCGAAAATCTGGCACTTTAACAGAATTTTCTCCTACTGGTCTATTCCATTCTATGCTAAATCTGATTTCTTTGTGATCACTGCTCCCTAGCTCACTCCCTATTTCGATGTCATTAATTTGCGTTTCCCTGTTAGTTAACACTAAATCTAAAATATTATTTTCCCGTGTTGGTTCCTTAATGTGTTGCGTAAGAAAGCAATCGTCAATTAATTCTAGAAAATCTTCTGCTTCACTATTCCCTGTTTTGTTCAACCAGTTTATTCCGCTAAAATTAAAGTCACCCATGACATAAATACTGTTAGATCTAGATGCTCTAGATATTTCATCCCATAGATGCTTTGCTTCCATTCTGTCTAAATTTGGTGGCCTATATATTACTCCTATTATAATATTATTAGCTTTTTCGTTTAATTCAATCCAAATAGTTTCTGTGTGTGGCTCTGTTTTGATTCCCTCTTTGAGACTGCATTTCAAATTGTCCCTAACATATATGGCTACTCCACCTCCTCGTCTAATATATCTATCTGTGTGAAATAGTTTAAATCCATTTATTTGATATTCAGCTAATAGTTCTCTATTTTCTACATTCATCCACGTTTCGGTAAGTGCAATAATATCTATTTTTTCTGTGCAGACAAGAGCATTTAATTCGTTAATTTTATTTCTTAGACTTCTACTGTTAGTGTAATATACCCTAAGTGAATTGTTATTTTGCGGACCTTCTCTTTCCCTGATCGTTTTGCCAATTCCTTTCTCCCACAAACACATACTTTTATTACCTCCTTCCTCCAAATCAATTCCCATACCTCTATCTACTAACAGTTTAAACCCAAACAAACACCTCTAACCACTTCTTCTAACGAGTTCGCAACAGCAACAACCCCAGCTCTCGATAGATGCACCCCATCACGAGCATACATTTCATTTCTTCCATAGAAGTGTTCCCAGTTGTCTATGAAAGATATTGCATTTGATTTGCAATATCTTTCCAGCCGGCAATTGACACCAAGTGCCCTCGATATCCATTCATTTCCCACTCCCTTTCTTGGAAGAATGCCACATATAATCGGGATTCCTCCCTTGCTCCTAACTAACTCTATGGCTGTTTTATACCTCTGAATCAGTTCCTCACTCCTAACTCGACCAACATCATTTCCTCCCACGCTAATGCAAATAATGGGATTGTTCCCATTACCAGCCATAATATCATTCATGTTGTTTATAATATCACCAATGCCAGCTCCGGGATAGCAAACCCTTAACCTGTTCCCCCTATCTCTAGCACAAAACGTTCTATCCAAATACCTTATCTGGGAATCTCCCACAACTAATGTTTGCTTAGGTACTTCCTTTACTTTCTGAGGGGCCTGCGCTTCCTTTCTCTTCGTTGCTTTCCCTTTTGCGCGATCCACAGTCTCCTTTACCTTTGTTCTTATGTTCTTATGTTCTTAGTGAGGATCATGAAGCATCAGAGCTCACTAGTGTGGATCATGAAGCACCAGAGCTCACTAGTGTGGATCATGAAGCATCAGAGCTCACTAGTGAGGATCATGAAGCGTCAGAGCTCACTAGTGTGGATCATGAAGCACCAGAGCTCACTAGTGTGGATCATGAAGCATCAGAGCTCACTAGTGTGGATCATGAAGCATCAGAGCTCACTAGTGTGGATCATGAAGCATCAGAGCTCACTAGTGTGGATCACTAGTGTGGATCATGAACCATCAGAGATCCCTAGTGTGGATCATGAACCATCAGAGCTCACTAGTGTGGATCACGAAGCATCAGAGCTCACTAGTGTGGATCATGAACCATCAGAGCTCACTAGTGTGGATCACGAAGCATCAGAGCTCACTAGTGTGGATCATGAAGCATCAGAGCTCACTAGTGTGGATCATGAAGCACCAGAGCTCACTAGTGTGGATCATGAAGCGTCAGAGCTCACTAGTGTGGATCATGAAGCATCAGAGCTCACTAGTGTGGATCATGAAGCATCAGAGCTCCCTAGTGTGGATCATGAAGCATCAGAGCTCACTAGTGTGGATCATGAAGCGTCAGAGCTCACTAGTGTGGATCATGAAGCATCAGAGCTCACTAGTGTGGATCATGAAGCATCAGAGCTCCCTAGTGTGGATCATGAAGCGTCAGAGCTCCCTAGTGTGGATCATGAAGCATCAGAGCTCACTAGTGTGGATCATGAAGCGTCAGAGCTCACTAGTGAGGATCATGAAGCATCAGAGCTCACTAGTGTGGATCATGAAGCGTCAGAGCTCACTAGTGTGGATCATGAAGCATCAGAGCTCACTAGTGAGGATCATGAAGCATCAGAGCTCACTAGTGTGGATCATGAAGCGTCAGAGCTCCCTAGTGTGGATCATGAAGCACCAGAGCTCACTAGTGTGGATCCTGAAGCATCAGAGCTCACTAGTGTGGATCATGAAGCATCAGAGCTCCCTAGAGTGGATCATGAAGCATCAGAGCTCACTAGTGTGGATCATGAAGCGTCAGAGCTCACTAGTGAGGATCATGAAGCATCAGAGCTCACTAGTGTGGATCATGAAGCGTCAGAGCTCCCTAGTGTGGATCATGAAGCACCAGAGCTCACTAGTGTGGATCATGAAGCGTCAGAGCTCCCTAGTGTGGATCATGAAGCATCAGAGCTCACTAGTGTGGATCATGAAGCGTCAGAGCTCACTAGTGTGGATCATGAAGCATCAGAGCTCACTAGTGTGGATCATGAAGCGTCAGAGCTCCCTAGTGTGGATCATGAAGCACCAGAGCTCACTAGTGTGGATCATGAAGCATCAGAGCTCACTAGTGTGGATCATGAAGCATCAGAGCTCCCTAGAGTGGATCATGAAGCATCAGAGCTCACTAGTGAGGATCATGAAGCATCAGAGCTCACTAGTGTGGATCATGAAGCGTCAGAGCTCACTAGTGTGGATCATGAAGCATCAGAGCTCACTAGTGTGGATCATGAAGCATCAGAGCTCACTAGTGTGGATCATGAAGCATCAGAGCTCCCTAGTGTGGCTCATGAAGCATCAGAGCTCACTAGTGTGGATCATGAAGCACCAGAGCTCACTAGTGAGGATCATGAAGCATCAGAGCTCACTAGTGTGGATCATGAAGCGTCAGAGCTCACTAGTGTGGATCATGAAGCATCAGAGCTCACTAGTGTGGATCATGAAGCATCAGAGCTCACTAGTGTGGATCATGAAGCATCAGAGCTCCCTAGTGTGGATCATGAAGCATCAGAGCTCACTAGTGTGGATCATGAAGCATCAGAGCTCCCTAGTGTGGATCATGAAGCATCAGAGCTCACTAGTGTGGATCATGAAGCATCAGAGCTCACTAGTGAGGATCATGAAGCATCAGAGCTCACTAGTGTGGATCATGAAGCATCAGAGCTCCCTAGTGTGGATCATGAAGCATCAGAGCTCACTAGTGTGGATCATGAAGCATCAGAGCTCCCTAGTGTGGATCATGAAGCATCAGAGCTCACTAGTGAGGATCATGAAGCATCAGAGCTCCCTAGTGTGGATCATGAAGCATCAGAGCTCACTAGTGTGGATCATGAAGCATCAGAGCTCACTAGTGTGGATCATGAAGCATCAGAGCTCACTAGTGTGGATCATGAAGCATCAGAGCTCACTAGTGAGGATCATGAAGCATCAGAGCTCCCTAGTGTGGATCATGAAGCATCAGAGCTCACTAGTGAGGATCATGAAGCATCAGAGCTCCCTAGTGTGGATCATGAAGCATCAGAGCTCACTAGTGTGGATCATGAAGCATCAGAGCTCACTAGTGTGGATCATGAAGCATCAGAGCTCCCTAGTGTGGATCATGAAGCATCAGAGCTCCCTAGTGTGGATCATGAAGCATCAGAGCTCACTAGTGAGGATCATGAAGCATCAGAGCTCCCTAGTGTGGATCATGAAGCATCAGAGCTCACTAGTGAGGATCATGAAGCATCAGAGCTCACTAGTGAGGATCATGAAGCATCAGAGCTCACTAGTGAGGATCATGAAGCATCAGAGCTCACTAGTGTGGATCATGAAGCGTCAGAGCTCACTAGTGTGGATCATGAAGCATCAGAGCTCACTAGTGTGGATCATGAAGCATCAGAGCTCCCTAGTGTGGATCATGAAGCATCAGAGCTCACTAGTGTGGATCATGAAGCATCAGAGCTCCCTAGTGTGGATCATGAAGCATCAGAGCTCACTAGTGGGGATCATGAAGGGACACTAGGGGTGAGGCAGCGACGCAGCAACCTCCCTCCCCCCCTAAGGCTTTCCTGAATTCCCGGAAAGAATTGTGTTGAGTGCAGGAGAACAATACGGGGCAACAGACGAGCAGGAACGACACAGAAGGATTACCAAACAGCGGACGATAAGGCCACAAGCTGCAACAGAGTAAACATTACAAAAATGACAAAGATAACTACTTCAAATTAGCTTAAACTAACTGATATTGTTATTTAAGAAGGTCGTATGTAAGAGAACGAAGCTAAGAGTTAGAATACCTGGTCGTATCTCACTTGGTGAGTATCAAGGAGCTCTACGACGCCGAGTACGTGTTGTTTACAAGCTTACTTGAGTCAGGTGTGTGGCCTCCAGGACACTGAGGTCACTTGTCCTTGGGAGGGTTGGAACCCACCTGTGTAGAAGTCTGTCTTCCACGACAGGTTTGGCTCTGTTGTCAGGAGTCAGCGGACTTATCGCGGACAATACCCTCATTACTGACTCCCTTCGACCATTACCTGGACAATATATAGATTGGACAATAGACAATAGATGGACAATTATCAATAGCTTCCCCCTCAGTTGTATTAGGTCTTTCTGATCTTTAGACAATAATGTCATTGAACTTCGATCGCACCTCTCACGGTAATAGATAGCTAAGATAGCTATCAGGAGAAAGCGCCAAGCCATTACGACTATATAGTACTTGGATGGGATGAGGATAAGGGGTTTACGGGCTATTCATGCCCGTGCCACCTCTTGGGTGGCTTTATCATCCCGTCACAAATGATAAGGATTAGGGATGGGATGGCGGAAAGGAATGGTGCCCAACCACTTGGACGGTCGGGGACTGATTGTCATATGTATTATAGCATTGTATGTACAGTACTCCATGATTTATTATAAACGAAGCTGGTGGGTTCAAAGGCTTTCAAATTTTAAACAAGAGCAAAGTGGTTGTTAAGTGTGAGACACTTGTGAGAACGATGATGACCTCGTCAGTATAAGTAATGGGAAACATTCGGTATGAGTGATTAACTAGAATAAGTAATTGTCGTATATAACTGTGAGAAATGCGGCCATTAACACTTATAATAAGACTACTATTAACATGCATGAGCACTATGGGAAAGCGGAAAGTGTTCACCTGGACAGACCTACTTTTGCACCAACCTAGGGGGAGGGGGGGGGAGGGGGAGGGCTTTAACAGCACTAAAACCATTATATGGAACTTTCCCCAAATATTCCTCCAGCAGTGTCAGTCGTGGACCATAACATAAAGTGCCTCGTCACTTGACGGGCCCAAACTTGGTGTAAGTGTGGACACGCTCATCACCTCGCTGCTGCCCTCCAGGTGAAGGCAGCCCAGCATTTAACATTTTCAGTGAAGATGACGTCCCTCCGTAACACTGAGAGTGTGTACCTTAGAGCTTAGAGCTTCAGCCTCACACACCTGTGGGTCCCCGTCTCGAGTCTCCTAGTGCCCAGGTGAATGGTACCATGCTATGGCACAATGCTGGTGTGTGTGTGGCACCATGCTAGGGTATGTGTGTGGCACCATGCTGGAGTATGTGTGTGGCACCATGCTGGAGTATGTGTATGGCACCATGCTGGGGTATGTGTGGCACCATGCTGGGGTATGTGTGGCACTATGCTGGGGTGTGTGTGGCACCATGCTGGGATATGTGTGTGGCACCATGCTGGGGTATGTGTGGCACCATGCTGGGGGTATGTGTGGCACTATGCTGGGGTGTGTGTGGCACCATGCTGGGGTATGTGTGGCACCATGCTGGGGTATGTGTGGCACCATGCTGGGGAATGTGTGGCACCATGCTGGGGTATGTGTGGCACCATGCTGGGGAATGTGTGGCACCATGCTGGGGTATGTGTGTGGCACCATGCTAGGGTATGTGTGTGGCACCATGCTGGGGTGTGTGTGGCACCATGCTGGGGTATGTGTGTGGCACCATGCTGGGGTATGTGTGGCACCATGCTGGGGTATGTGTGGGGCACTATGCTGGGGTGTGTGTGGCACCATGCTGGGGTATGTGTGTGGCACCATGCTGGGATATGTGTGTGGCACCATGCTGGGGTATGTGTGGGGCACCATGCTGGGGAATGTGTGGCACCATGCTGGGGTATGTGTGGTACCATGCTGGGGTATGTGTGGTACCATGCTGGGGTATGTGTGGCACCATGCTGGGGTATGTGTGGCACCATGTGTGTGTGTTGCACCATGCTGGGGTATGTGTGTGGTACCATGTTGGGGTATGTGTGGCACCATGCTGGGGTGTGCGTGGCACCATGCTGGGGTGTGTGTGGCACCATGCTGGGGTGTGTGTGGCACCATGTTGGGGTATGTGTAGCACCATACTGGGGTATGTGTGGCACCATGCTGGTGTATGTGTGGCACTATGCTGGGGAATGTGTAGCACCATGCTGGGGTATGTGTGGCACCATGCTGGGTTATGTGTGGCACCATGCTGGGGTATGTGTGGCACCATGCTGGGGTATGTGTAGCACCATGCTGGGGTATGTGTAGCACCATGCTGGAAGGGCAACACCAGAGCCCACAACAGGAAGGGCAACACCAGAGCCCACAACAGGAAGGGCAACACCAGAGCCCACAACAGGAAGGGCAACACCAGAGCAACACAACAGGAAGGGCAACACCAGAGCCCACAACAGAAAGGGCAACACCAGTGCCCTCAACAGCATCATACTGGGGTATGTGTGGCACCATGCTGGTGTATGTGTGGCACTATGCTGGGGTATCTGTGGCACCATGCTGGGGTATGTGTGGCACCATGCTGGGGTATGTGTAGCGCCATGCTGGGGTATGTGTAGCACCATGCTGGGGTATGAGTGGCACCATGCTGGGGTATGTGTGGAACCATGCTGGGGTGTGTGTGGCACCATGCTGGGGTGTGTGTGGCACCATGCTGGGGTGTGTGTGTGGCACCAGGCTGGGGTATGTGTGGCACCAGGCGTGGTATGTGTAGCACCATGCTGGGGTATGTGTGGCACCATGCTGGGGTATGTGTGGCACCATGCTGGGTATGTGTAGCACCATGCTGGGGTATGTGTAGCACCATGCTGGGGTATGAGTGGCACCATGCTGGGGAATGTGTGGCACCATGCTGAGGTATGTGTGGCACCATGCTGGGGTATTTTTAGCACCATGCTGGGGTATGTGTGGCACCATGCTGGGGTATGTGTGGCACCATGCTGGGGTATGTGTGGCACCATGCTGGGATATGTGTGGCACCATGCTGGGGTATGTGTGGCACCATGCTGGGGTATGTGTGGCACCATGCTGGGGTATGTGTGGCACGATGCTGGGGTATGTGTAGCACCATGCTGGGGTATGTGTAGCACCATGCTGGGGAATGTGTGGCACCATGCTGAGGTATGTGTGGCACCATGCTGGGGTATGAGTGGCACCATGCTGGGGAATGTGTGGCACCATGCTGGGGTATGTGTGGCACTAGGCGGGGGTATGTGTAGCACCATGCTGGGGTATGTGTGGCACCATGCTGGGGTATGTGTGGCACGATGCTGGGGTATGTGTAGCACCATGCTGGGGTATGTGTAGCACCATGCTGGGGAATGTGTGGCACCATGCTGAGGTATGTGTGGCACCATGCTGGGGTATGAGTGGCACCATGCTGGGGAATGTGTGGCACCATGCTGGGGTATGTGTGGCACCATGCTGGGGTATGAGTGGCACCATGCTGGGGAATGTGTGGCACCATGCTGAGGTATGTGTGGCACCATGCTGGGGTATTTTTAGCACCATGATGGGGTATGTGTAGCACCATGCTGGGGTATGTGTGGCACCATGCTGGGATATGTGTAGCACCGTGCTGCGGTATGTGTGGCACCATGCTGGGGTGTGTGTGGCACCATGCTGAGGTATGTGTGGCACCAGGCTGGGGTATGTGTGGCACCATGCTGGGGTATGTGTAGCACCATGCTACACATACACCATGCTTCAATTCCGCCCTAAAATACGTCGCGTCAAATAGTTTAACAAACAGGTACCCATTCACAGAGGGTGAACAGAGGCATTCGTTAAAGATTGGCGTCTAGTCAATCCTCCCCAACCAGGATACGAACCCTGGCCAAAGTGCTCGCGACGCATAGGCCGAGTGCTTTACCACAGCGCCACGGACTCGGCCGGACCCCTGGTCAGCAAGGCCAGGCCTCCGGGAGGAAGGAATGCATCACAATTGCTCTAGTATCGTCAAACACATATAAAATGGTTGTATGTTTTCCGGGGAATTAAATCATGATGTCATGCTATGATGTCAGGCTTACAGAAGGTCCCTCCATCCAGTATACGGACTTCAAGTTCCACCTCAAAACCTCTTTGCCGCAGGCGGCCGGCTACGAACCGGGTGATATCGTCATGACGTTTCACCCGAGCCCCGTGTGTCTTGTGGCATGCCTGGGATATGTGGCCCAGGGTTCCTGGCTTCCGACAAGCATCGCAGAGACCAGAAGCCTCGGGTCTACCCCTAACTGCCCTAGACAGCGTGGCTACAGCGTTTGCCCTAATCTGAATGGCGTGAGCAAAATCTCCTCCGCTTAGTAGACGGGTACCGGACGCGACCCACTTGTGGCAAGATGGAACCTCACAAGCGGACGCGAGGCCGGCACCATCGACCATGCTATACAGTTTTGCTTTCCACTTCCTAGAGAGCTCAGTCCTTCTGTTAGAAGGGGTTCCGGGCATGATGATAGTGTAGCAGCACCACCAGAGCAACACAACAGGAAGGGCAACACCAGAGCAACACAACAGGAAGGGCAACACCAGAGCAACACAACAGGAAGGGCAACACCAGAGCCCACAACAGGAAGGGCAACACCAGAGCAACACAACAGGAAGGGCAACACCAGAGCCCACAACAGGAAGGGCAACACCAGAGCCCACAACAGGAAGGGCAACACCAGAGCCCACAACAGGAAGGGCAACACCAGAGCAACACAACAGGAAGGGCAACACCAGAGCCCACAACAGAAAGGGCAACACCAGTGCCCTCAACAGGAAGGGCAACACCAGAGCAACACAACAGGAAGGGCAACACCAGAGCCCACAACAGGAAGGGCAATACCAGAGCAACACAACAGGAAGGGCAACACCAGAGCCCACAACAGGAAGGGCAACACCAGTGCCCTCAACAGGAAGGGCAACACCAGAGCAACACAACAGGAAGGGCAACACCAGAGCCCACAACAGGAAGGGCAACACCAGAGCAACACAACAGGAAGGGCAACACCAGAGCAACACAAAAGGAAGGGCAACACCAGAGCCCACAACAGGAAGGACAACACCAGAGCAACACAACAGGAAGGGCAACACCAGAGCCCACAACAGGAAGGACAACACCAGAGCAACACAACAGGAAGGGCAACACCAGAGCCCACAACAGGAAGGGCAACACCAGAGCCCACAACAGGAAGGGCAACACCAGAGCCCACAACAGGAAGGGCAACACCAGAGCAACACAACAGGAAGGGCAACACCAGAGCCCACAGCAGAAAGGGCAACACCAGTGCCCTCAACAGGAAGGGCAACACCAGAGCAACACAACAGGAAGGGCAACACCAGAGCCCACAACAGGAAGGGCAATACCAGAGCAACACAACAGGAAGGGCAACACCAGAGCCCACAACAGGAAGGGCAACACCAGTGCCCTCAACAGGAAGGGCAACACCAGAGCAACACAACAGGAAGGGCAACACCAGAGCCCACAACAGGAAGGGCAACACCAGAGCAACACAACAGGAAGGGCAACACCAGAGCAACACAAAAGGAAGGGCAACACCAGAGCCCACAACAGGAAGGACAACACCAGAGCAACACAACAGGAAGGGTAACACCAGAGCCCACAACAGGAAGGGCAACACCAGAGCCCACAACAGGAAGGGCAACACCAGAGCAACACAACAGGAAGGGCAACACCAGAGCCCACAACAGGAAGGGCAACACCAGCGCAACACAACAGGAAGGGCAACACCAGAGCCCACAACAGGAAGGGCAACACCAGAGCCCACACCAGGAAGGGCAACACCAGAGCCCATAACAGGAAGGACAACACCAGAGCCCACAACAGGAAGGGCAACACCAGAGCCCACAACAGGAAGGGCAACACCAGAGCAACACAACAGGAAGGACAACACCAGAGCCCACAACAGGAAGGGCAACACCAGAGCAACACAACAGGAAGGACAACACCAGAGCAACACAACAGGAAGGGCAACACCAGAGCAACACAAGAGGAAGGGCAACACCAGAGCCCACAACAGGAAGGACAACACCAGAGCCCACAACAGGAAGGGCAACACCAGAGCAACACAACAGGAAGGACAACACCAGAGCCCACAACAGGAAGGACAACACCAGAGCCCACAACAGGAAGGGCAACACCAGAGCAACACAACAGGAAGGACAACACCAGAGCAACACAACAGGAAGGACAACACCAGAGCAACACAACAGGAAGGGCAGCACCAGAGCAACACAACAGGAAGGACAACACCAGAACAACACAACAGGAAGGGCAACACCAGAGCCCACAACAGGAAGGACAACGCCAGAGCAACACAACAGGAAGGACAACACCAGAGCAACACAACAGGAAGGGCAACACCAGAGCAACACAACAGGAAGGGCAACACCAGAACAACACAACAGGAAGGACAACACCAGAACAACACAACAGGAAGGGCAACACCAGAGCAACACAACAGGAAGGGCAACACCAGAGCAACACAACAGGAAGGGCAACACCAGAGCAACACAACAGGAAGGGCAACACCAGAGCCCACAACAGGAAGGGCAACACCAGAGTAACACAACAGGAAGGGCAACACCAGAGCCCACAACAGGAAGGGCAACACCAGAGTAACACAAGAGGAAGGGCAACACCAGAGCCCACAACAGGAAGGGCAACACCAGAGCCCACAACAGGAAGGACAACACCAGAGCAACACAACAGGAAGGGCAACACCAGAGCCCACAAGAGGAAGGGCAACACCAGAGCCCACAACAGGAAGGGCAACACCAGAGCCCACAACAGGAAGAGCAACACAACAGGAAGGGCAACACCAGAGCCCACAACAGGAAGAGCAACACAACAGGAAGGGCAACACCAGAGCAACACAACAGGAAGGGCAACACCAGAACAACACAACAGGAAGGGCAACACCAGAGCAACACAACAGGAAGGACAACACCAGAACAACACAACAGGAAGGGCAACACTAGAACAACACAACAGGAAGGACAACACCAGAGCAACACAACAGGAAGGACAACACCAGAGCCCACAACAGGAAGGACAACACCAGAGCAACACAACAGGAAGGGCAACACCAGAGCCCACAACAGGAAGGGCAACACCAGAGCCCACAACAGGAAGGGCAACACCAGAGCCCACAACAGGAAGGGCAACACCAGAGCAACACAACAGGAAGGGCAACACCAGAGCACACAACAGAAAGGGCAACACCAGTGCCCTCAACAGGAAGGGCAACACCAGAGCAACACAACAGGAAGGGCAACACCAGAGCCCACAACAGGAAGGGCAATACCAGAGCAACACAACAGGAAGGGCAACACCAGAGCCCACAACAGGAAGGGCAACACCAGTGCCCTCAACAGGAAGGGCAACACCAGAGCAACACAACAGGAAGGGCAACACCAGAGCCCACAACAGGAAGGGCAACACCAGAGCAACACAACAGGAAGGGCAACACCAGAGCAACACAAAAGAAAGGGCAACACCAGAGCCCACAACAGGAAGGACAACACCAGAGCAACACAACAGGAAGGGTAACACCAGAGCCCACAACAGGAAGGGCAACACCAGAGCCCACAACAGGAAGGGCAACACCATAGCAACACAACAGGAAGGGCAACACCAGAGCCCACAACAGGAAGGGCAACACCAGAGCAACACAAGAGGAAGGGCAACACCAGAGCCCACAACAGGAAGGGCAACACCAGAGCCCACACCAGGAAGGGCAACACCAGAGCCCATAACAGGAAGGACAACACCAGAGCCCACAACAGGAAGGGCAACACCAGAGCCCACAACAGGAAGGGCAACACCAGAGCAACACAACAGGAAGGACAACACCAGAGCCCACAACAGGAAGGGCAACACCAGAGCAACACAACAGGAAGGACAACACCAGAGCAACACAACAGGAAGGGCAACACCAGAGCAACACAAGAGGAAGGGCAACACCAGAGCCCACAACAGGAAGGACAACACCAGAGCCCACAACAGGAAGGGCAACACCAGAGCAACACAACAGGAAGGACAACACCAGAGCCCACAACAGGAAGGACAACACCAGAGCCCACAACAGGAAGGGCAACACCAGAGCAACACAACAGGAAGGACAACACCAGAGCAACACAACAGGAAGGACAACACCAGAGCAACACAACAGGAAGGGCAGCACCAGAGCAACACAACAGGAAGGACAACACCAGAACAACACAACAGGAAGGGCAACACCAGAGCCCACAACAGGAAGGACAACGCCAGAGCAACACAACAGGAAGGACAACACCAGAGCAACACAACAGGAAGGGCAACACCAGAGCAACACAACAGGAAGGGCAACACCAGAACAACACAACAGGAAGGACAACACCAGAACAACACAACAGGAAGGGCAACACCAGAGCAACACAACAGGAAGGGCAACACCAGAGCAACACAACAGGAAGGGCAACACCAAAGCAACACAAAAGGAAGGGCAACACCAGAGCCCACAACAGGAAGGGCAACACCAGAGTAACACAACAGGAAGGGCAACACCAGAGCCCACAACAGGAAGGGCAACACCAGAGTAACACAAGAGGAAGGGCAACACCAGAGCCCACAACAGGAAGGGCAACACCAGAGCCCACAACAGGAAGGACAACACCAGAGCAACACAACAGGAAGGGCAACACCAGAGCCCACAACAGGAAGGGCAACACCAGAGCCCACAACAGGAAGGGCAACACCAGAGCCCACAACAGGAAGAGCAACACAACAGGAAGGGCAACACCAGAGCCCACAACAGGAAGAGCAACACAACAGGAAGGGCAACACCAGAGCAACACAACAGGAAGGGCAACACCAGAACAACACAACAGGAAGGGCAACACCAGAGCAACACAACAGGAAGGACAACACCAGAACAACACAACAGGAAGGGCAACACTAGAACAACACAACAGGAAGGACAACACCAGAGCAACACAACAGGAAGGGCAACACCAGAGCAACACAACAGGAAGGGCAACACCAGAGCAACACAACAGGAAGGGCAACACCAGAGCCCACAACAGGAAGGACAACACCAGAGCAACACAACAGGAAGGGCAACACCAGAGCCCACAACAGGAAGGGCAACACCAGAGCCCACAACAGGAAGGGCAACACCAGAGCAACACAACAGGAAGGGCAACACCAGAGCCCACAACAGGAAGGACAACACCAGAGCAACACAACAGGAAGGACAACACCAGAGCAACACAACAGGAAGGGCAACACCAGAACAACACAACAGGAAGGGCAACACCAGAGCCCACAACAGGAAGGGCAACACCAGAACAACACAACAGGAAGGGCAACACCAGAGCCCACAACAGGAAGGGCAACACCAGAGCAACACAACAGGAAGGGCAACACCAGAGCAACACAACAGGAAGGGCAACACCAGAGCAACACAACAGGAAGGGCAACACCAGAGCAACACAACAGGAAGGGCAACACCAGAGCAACACAACAGGAAGGGCAACACCAGAGCCCACAACAGGAAGGGCAACACCAGAGCCCACAACAGGAAGAGCAACACAACAGGAAGGGAAACACCAGAGCCCACACCAGGAAGAGCAACACAACAGGAAGGGCAACACCAGAGCAACACAACAGGAAGGGCAACACCAGAGCCCACAACAGGAAGGGCAACACCAGAGTAACACAACAGGAAGGGCAACACCAGAGCCCACAACAGGAAGGGCAACACCAGAGCCCACAACAGGAAGGGCAACACCAGAGCAACACAACAGGAAGGGCAACACCAGAGCCCACAACAGAAAGGGCAACACCAGTGCCCTCAACAGGAAGGGCAACACCAGAGCAACACAACAGGAAGGGCAACACCAGAGCCCACAACAGGAAGGGCAATACCAGAGCAACACAACAGGAAGGGCAACACCAGAGCCCACAACAGGAAGGGCAACACCAGTGCCCTCAACAGGAAGGGCAACACCAGAGCAACACAACAGGAACGGCAACACCAGAGCCCACAACAGGAAGGGCAACACCAGAGCAACACAACAGGAAGGGCAACACCAGAGCAACACAAAAGGAAGGGCAACACCAGAGCCCACAACAGGAAGGACAACACCAGAGCAACACAACAGGAAGGGTAACACCAGAGCCCAGAACAGGAAGGGCAACACCAGAGCCCACAACAGGAAGGGCAACACCAGAGCAACACAACAGGAAGGGCAACACCAGAGCCCACAACAGGAAGGGCAACACCAGAGCAACACAACAGGAAGGGCAACACCAGAGCCCACAACAGGAAGGGCAACACCAGAGCCCACACCAGGAAGGGCAACACCAGAGCCCATAACAGGAAGGACAACACCAGAGCCCACAACAGGAAGGGCAACACCAGAGCCCACAACAGGAAGGGCAACACCAGAGCAACACAACAGGAAGGACAACACCAGAGCCCACAACAGGAAGGGCAACACCAGAGCAACACAACAGGAAGGACAACACCAGAGCAACACAACAGGAAGGGCAACACCAGAGCAACACAAGAGGAAGGGCAACACCAGAGCCCACAACAGGAAGGACAACACCAGAGCCCACAACAGGAAGGGCAACACCAGAGCAACACAACAGGAAGGACAACACCAGAGCCCACAACAGGAAGGACAACACCAGAGCCCACAACAGGAAGGGCAACACCAGAGCAACACAACAGGAAGGACAACACCAGAGCAACACAACAGGAAGGACAACACCAGAGCAACACAACAGGAAGGGCAGCACCAGAGCAACACAACAGGAAGGACAACACCAGAACAACACAACAGGAAGGGCAACACCAGAGCCCACAACAGGAAGGACAACGCCAGAGCAACACAACAGGAAGGACAACACCAGAGCAACACAACAGGAAGGGCAACACCAGAGCAACACAACAGGAAGGGTAACACCAGAACAACACAACAGGAAGGACAACACCAGAACAACACAACAGGAAGGGCAACACCAGAGCAACACAACAGGAAGGGCAACACCAGAGCAACACAACAGGAAGGGCAACACCAGAGCAACACAACAGGAAGGGCAACACCAGAGCCCACAACAGGAAGGGCAACACCAGAGTAACACAACAGGAAGGGCAACACCAGAGCCCACAACAGGAAGGGCAACACCAGAGTAACACAAGAGGAAGGGCAACACCAGAGCCCACAACAGGAAGGGCAACACCAGAGCCCACAACAGGAAGGACAACACCAGAGCAACACAACAGGAAGGGCAACACCAGAGCCCACAACAGGAAGGGCAACACCAGAGCCCACAACAGGAAGGGCAACACCAGAGCCCACAACAGGAAGAGCAACACAACAGGAAGGGCAACACCAGAGCCCACAACAGGAAGAGCAACACAACAGGAAGGGCAACACCAGAGCCCACAACAGGAAGAGCAACACAACAGGAAGGGCAACACCAGAGCAACACAACAGGAAGGGCAACACCAGAACAACACAACAGGAAGGGCAACATCAGAGCAACACAACAGGAAGGACAACACCAGAACAACACAACAGGAAGGGCAACACTAGAACAACACAACAGGAAGGACAACACCAGAGCAACACAACAGGAAGGGCAACACCAGAGCAACACAACAGGAAGGGCAACACCAGAGCAACACAACAGGAAGGGCAACACCAGAGCCCACAACAGGAAGGACAACACCAGAGCAACACAACAGGAAGGGCAACACCAGAGCCCACAACAGGAAGGGCAACACCAGAGCCCACAACAGGAAGGGCAACACCAGAGCAACACAACAGGAAGGGCAACACCAGAGCCCACAACAGGAAGGACAACACCAGAGCAACACAAGAGGAAGGACAACACAGGAGCAACACAACAGGAAGGGCAACACCAGAACAACACAACAGGAAGGGCAACACCAGAGCCCAAAACAGGAAGGGCAACACCAGAACAACACAACAGGAAGGGCAACACCAGAGCCCACAACAGGAAGGGCAACACCAGAGCAACACAACAGGAAGGGCAACACCAGAGCAACACAACAGGAAGGGCAACACCAGAGCAACACAACAGGAAGGGCAACACCAGAGCAACACAACAGGAAGGGCAACACCAGAGCAACACAAAAGGAAGGGCAACACCAGAGCCCACAACAGGAAGGGCAACACCAGAGCCCACAACAGGAAGAGCAACACAACAGGAAGGGAAACACCAGAGCCCACAACAGGAAGAGCAACACAACAGGAAGGGCAACACCAGAGCAACACAACAGGAAGGGCAACACCAGAGCCCACAACAGGAAGGGCAACACCAGAGTAACACAACAGGAAGGGCAACACCAGAGCCCACAACAGGAAGGGCAACACCAGAGTAACACAACAGGAAGGGCAACACCAGAACCCACAACAGGAAGGGCAACAACAGAGCCCACAACAGGAAGGGCAACAACAGAGCCCACAACAGGAAGAGCAACACAACAGGAAGGGCAACACCAGAGCAACACAACAGGAAGGGCAACACCAGAGCAACACAACAGGAAGGGCAACACCAGAGCAACACAACAGGAAGGACAACACCAGAGCCCTCAACAGGAAGGGCAACACCAGAGCCCACAACAGGAAGGGCAACACCAGAGCAACACAACAGGAAGGGCAACACCAGAGCAACACAACAGGAAGGGCAACACCAGAGCCCTCAACAGGAAGAGCAACACAACAGGAACGGCAACACCAGAGCCCACAACAGGAAGTTCAACACCAGAGCCCAGAACAGGAAGGGCAACACCAGAGCAACACAACAGGAAGGGCAACACCAGAGCCCACAACAGAAAGGGCAACACAAGTGCCCTCAACAGGAAGGGCAACACCAGAGCAACACAACAGGAAGGGCAACACCAGAGCCCACAACAGGTTGGGCAATACCAGAGCAACACAACAGGAAGGGCAACACCAGAGCCCACAACAGGAAGGACAACACCAGAGCAACACAACAGGAAGGGCAACACCAGAGCCCACAACAGGAAGGGCAACACCAGAGCCCACAACAGGAAGGGCAACACCAGAGCAACACAACAGGAAGGGCAACACCAGAGCCCACAACAGGAAGGACAACACCAGAGCAACACAACAGGAAGGACAACACAGGAGCAACACAACAGGAAGGGCAACACCAGAACAACACAACAGGAAGGGCAACACCAGAGCCCAAAACAGGAAGGGCAACACCAGAACAACACAACAGGAAGGGCAACACCAGAGCCCACAACAGGAAGGGCAACACCAGAGCAACACAACAGGAAGGGCAACACCAGAGCAACACAACAGGAAGGGCAACACCAGAGCAACACAACAGGAAGGGCAACACCAGAGCAACACAACAGGAAGGGCAACACCAGAGCAACACAACAGGAAGGGCAACACCAGAGCCCACAACAGGAAGGGCAACACCAGAGCCCACAACAGGAAGAGCAACACAACAGGAAGGGAAACACCAGAGCCCACAACAGGAAGAGCAACACAACAGGAAGGGCAACACCAGGGCAACACAACAGGAAGGGCAACACCAGAGCCCACAACAGGAAGGGCAACACCAGAGTAACACAACAGGAAGGGCAACACCAGAGCCCACAACAGGAAGGGCAACACCAGAGTAACACAACAGGAAGGGCAACAGCAGAACCCACAACAGGAAGGGCAACAACAGAGCCCACAACAGGAAGGGCAACAACAGAGCCCACAACAGGAAGAGCAACACAACAGGAAGGGCAACACCAGAGCAACACAACAGGAAGGGCAACACCAGAGCAACACAACAGGAAGGGCAACACCAGAGCAACACAACAGGAAGGACAACACCAGAGCCCTCAACAGGAAGGGCAACACCAGAGCCCACAACAGAAAGGGCAACACCAGAGCAACACAACAGGAAGGGCAACACCAGAGCAACACAACAGGAAGGGCAACACCAGAGCCCTCAACAGGAAGAGCAACACAACAGGAACGGCAACACCAGAGCCCACAACAGGAAGTTCAACACCAGAGCCCAGAACAGGAAGGGCAACACCAGAGCAACACAACAGGAAGGGCAACACCAGAGCCCACAACAGAAAGGGCAACACCAGTGCCCTCAACAGGAAGGGCAACACCAGAGCAACACAACAGGAAGGGCAACACCAGAGCCCACAACAGGTTGGGCAATACCAGAGCAACACAACAGGAAGGGCAACACCAGAGCCCACAACAGGAAGGGCAACACCAGAGCCCACAACAGGAAGGACAACACCTGAGCAACACCAGAGCAACACAATAGGAAGGGCAACACCAGAGCCCTCAACAGGAAGAGCAACACAACAGGAACGGCAACACCAGAGCCCACAACAGGAAGGGCAACACCAGAGCCCACAACAGGAAGGGCAACACCAGAGCAACACAACAGGAAGGACAACACCAGAGCAACACAACAGGAAGGACAACACCAGAGCAACACAACAGGAAGGGCAACACCAGAGCCCACAACAGGAAGGGCAACACCAGAGCCCACAACAGGAAGGGCAACACCAGAGCAACACAACAGGAAGGGCAACACCAGAGCAACACAACAGGAAGGGCAACACCAGAGCAACACAACAGGAAGGGCAACACCAGAGCAACACAACAGGAAGGGCAACACCAGAGCAACACAACAGGAAGGGCAACACCAGAGCAACACAACAGGAAGGGCAACACCAGAGCCCACAACAGGAAGGGCAACACCAGAGCCCACAACAGGAAGAGCAACACAACAGGAAGGGAAACACCAGAGCCCACAACAGGAAGAGCAACACAACAGGAAGGGCAACACCAGAGCAACACAACAGGAAGGGCAACACCAGAGCCCACAACAGGAAGGGCAACACCAGAGCAACACAACAGGAAGGGCAACACCAGAGCCCACAACAGGAAGGGCAACACCAGAGTAACACAACAGGAAGGGCAACACCAGAACCCACAACAGGAAGGGCAACAACAGAGCCCACAACAGGAAGGGCAACAACAGAGCCCACAACAGGAAGAGCAACACAACAGGAAGGGCAACACCAGAGCAACACAACAGGAAGGGCAACACCAGAGCAACACAACAGGAAGGGCAACACCAGAGCAACACAACAGGAAGGACAACACCAGAGCCCTCAACAGGAAGGGCAACACCAGAGCCCACAACAGGAAGGGCAACACCAGAGCAACACAACAGGAAGGGCAACACCAGAGCAACACAACAGGAAGGGCAACACCAGAGCCCTCAACAGGAAGAGCAACACAACAGGAACGGCAACACCAGAGCCCACAACAGGAAGTTCAACACCAGAGCCCAGAACAGGAAGGGCAACACCAGAGCAACACAACAGGAAGGGCAACACCAGAGCCCACAACAGAAAGGGCAACACCAGTGCCCTCAACAGGAAGGGCAACACCAGAGCAACACAACAGGAAGGGCAACACCAGAGCCCACAACAGGTTGGGCAATACCAGAGCAACACAACAGGAAGGGCAACACCAGAGCCCACAACAGGAAGGACAACACCAGAGCAACACAACAGGAAGGGCAACACCAGAGCCCACAACAGGAAGGGCAACACCAGAGCCCACAACAGGAAGGGCAACACCAGAGCAACACAACAGGAAGGGCAACACCAGAGCCCACAACAGGAAGGACAACACCAGAGCAACACAACAGGAAGGACAACACAGGAGCAACACAACAGGAAGGGCAACACCAGAACAACACAACAGGAAGGGCAACACCAGAGCCCAAAACAGGAAGGGCAACACCAGAACAACACAACAGGAAGGGCAACACCAGAGCCCACAACAGGAAGGGCAACACCAGAGCAACACAACAGGAAGGGCAACACCAGAGCAACACAACAGGAAGGGCAACACCAGAGCAACACAACAGGAAGGGCAACACCAGAGCAACACAACAGGAAGGGCAACACCAGAGCAACACAACAGGAAGGGCAACACCAGAGCCCACAACAGGAAGGGCAACACCAGAGCCCACAACAGGAAGAGCAACACAACAGGAAGGGAAACACCAGAGCCCACAACAGGAAGAGCAACACAACAGGAAGGGCAACACCAGAGCAACACAACAGGAAGGGCAACACCAGAGCCCACAACAGGAAGGGCAACACCAGAGTAACACAACAGGAAGGGCAACACCAGAGCCCACAACAGGAAGGGCAACACCAGAGTAACACAACAGGAAGGGCAACACCAGAACCCACAACAGGAAGGGCAACAACAGAGCCCACAACAGGAAGGGCAACAACAGAGCCCACAACAGGAAGAGCAACACAACAGGAAGGGCAACACCAGAGCAACACAACAGGAAGGGCAACACCAGAGCAACACAACAGGAAGGGCAACACCAGAGCAACACAACAGGAAGGACAACACCAGAGCCCTCAACAGGAAGGGCAACACCAGAGCCCACAACAGGAAGGGCAACACCAGAGCAACACAACAGGAAGGGCAACACCAGAGCAACACAACAGGAAGGGCAACACCAGAGCCCTCAACAGGAAGAGCAACACAACAGGAACGGCAACACCAGAGCCCACAACAGGAAGTTCAACACCAGAGCCCAGAACAGGAAGGGCAACACCAGAGCAACACAACAGGAAGGGCAACACCAGAGCCCACAACAGAAAGGGCAACACCAGTGCCCTCAACAGGAAGGGCAACACCAGAGCAACACAACAGGAAGGGCAACACCAGAGCCCACAACAGGTTGGGCAATACCAGAGCAACACAACAGGAAGGGCAACACCAGAGCCCACAACAGGAAGGGCAACACCAGAGCCCACAACAGGAAGGACAACACCTGAGCAACACCAGAGCAACACAATAGGAAGGGCAACACCAGAGCCCTCAACAGGAAGAGCAACACAACAGGAACGGCAACACCAGAGCCCACAACAGGAAGGGCAACACCAGAGCCCACAACAGGAAGGGCAACACCAGAGCCCACAACAGGAAGGGCAACACCAGAGCAACACAACAGGAAGGACAACACCAGAGCAACACAACAGGAAGGACAACACCAGAGCAACACAACAGGAAGGGCAACACCAGAGCCCACAACAGGAAGGGCAACACCAGAGCCCACAACAGGAAGGGCAACACCAGAGCAACACAACAGGAAGGGCAACACCAGAGCAACACAACAGGAAGGGCAACACCAGAGCAACACAACAGGAAGGGCAACACCAGAGCCCACAACAGGAAGGGCAACACCAGAGTAACACAACAGGAAGGGCAACACCAGAGCCCACAACAGGAAGGGCAACACCAGAGTAACACAAGAGGAAGGGCAACACCAGAGCCCACAACAGGAAGTGCAACACCAGAGCCCACAACAGGAAGGACAACACCAGAGCCCACAACAGGAAGGGCAACACCAGAGCCCACAACAGGAAGGGCAACACCAGAGCCCACAACAGGAAGGGCAACACCAGAGCCCACAACAGGAAGAGCAACACAACAGGAAGGTCAACACCAGAGCCCACAACAGGAAGAGCAACACAACAGGAAGGGCAACACCAGAGCAACACAACAGGAAGGGCAACACCAGAGCAACACAACAGGAAGGACAACACCAGAACAACACAACAGGAAGGGCAACAGGAAGGACAACACCAGAGCAACACAACAGGAAGGGCAACACCAGAGCAACACAACAGGAAGGGCAACACCAGAGCAACACAACAGGAAGGGCAACACCAGAGCCCACAACAGGAAGGACAACACCAGAGCAACACAACAGGAAGGGCAACACCAGAGCCCACAACAGGAAGGGCAACACCAGAGCCCACAACAGGAAGGGCAACACCAGAGCAACACAACAGGAAGGGCAACACCAGAGCCCACAACAGGAAGGACAACACCAGAGCAACACAACAGGAAGGACAACACCAGAGTAACACAACAGGAAGGGCAACACCAGAACAACACAACAGGAAGGGCAACACCAGAGCCCACAACAGGAAGGGCAACACCAGAACAACACAACAGGAAGGGCAACACCAGAGCCCACAACAGGAAGGGCAACACCAGAGCAACACAACAGGAAGGGCAACACCAGAGCAACACAACAGGAAGGGCAACACCAGAGCAACACAACAGGAAGGGCAACACCAGAGCAACACGACAGGAAGGGCAACACCAGAGCAACACAACAGGAAGGGCAACACCAGAGCAACACAACAGGAAGGGCAACACCAGAGCCCACAACAGGAAGGGCAACACCAGAGCCCACAACAGGAAGAGCAACACAACAGGAAGGGCAACACCAGAGCCCACAACAGGAAGAGCAACACAACAGGAAGGGCAACACCAGAGCAACACAACAGGAAGGGCAACACCAGAGCCCACAACAGGAAGGGCAACACCAGAGTAACACAACAGGAAGGGCAACACCAGAGCCCCCAACAGGAAGGGCAACACCAGAGTAACACAACAGGAAGGGCAACACCAGAACCCACGACAGGAAGGGCAACAACAGAGCCCACAACAGGAAGGGCAACAACAGAGCCCACAACAGGAAGAGCAACACAACAGGAAGGGCAACACCAGAGCAACACAACAGGAAGGGCAACACCAGAGCAACACAACAGGAAGGGCAACACCAGAGCAACACAACAGGAAGGGCAACACCAGAGCAACACAACAGGAAGGGCAACACCAGAGCAACACAACAGGAAGGGCAACACCAGAGCAACACAACAGGAAGGACAACACCAGAGCCCTCAACAGGAAGGGCAACACCAGAGCCCACAACAGGAAGGGCAACATCAGAGCAACACAACAGGAAGGGCAACACCAGAGCAACATAACAGGAAGGGCAACACCAGAGCAACACAACAGGAAGGGCAACACCAGAGCCCTCAACAGGAAGAGCAACACAACAGGAACGGCAACACCAGAGCCAACAACAGGAAGGGCAACACCAGAGGCCAGAACAGGAAGGGCAACACCAGAGCAACACAACAGGAAGGGCAACACCAGAGCCCACAACAGGAAGGGCAACACAACAGGAAGGGCAACACCAGAGCAACACAACAGGAAGGGCAACACCAGAGCCCACAACAGGAAGGGCAACACCAGAGCCCACAACAGGAAGGACAACACCAGAGCCCACAACAGGAAGGGCAACACCAGAGCCCACAACAGGAAGGACAACACCAGAGCAACACCAGAGCAACACAACAGGAAGGGCAACACCAGAGCCCTCAACAGGAAGAGCAACACAACAGGAACGGCAACACCAGAGCCCACAACAGGAAGGGCAACACCAGAGCCCACAACAGGAAGGGCAACACCAGAGCAACACAACAGGAAGGACAACACCAGAGCAACACAACAGGAAGGATAACACCAGAGCAACACAACAGGAAGGGCAACACCAGAGCAACACAACAGGAAGGACAACACCAGAGCAACACAACAGGAAGGGCAACACCAGAGCAACACAACATGAAGGTCAACACCAGAGCAACACAACAGGAAGGGCAACACCAGAGCAACACAACAGGAAGGACAACACCAGAGCAACACAACAGGAAGGGCAGCACCAGAGCAACACAACAGGAAGGACAACACCAGAACAACACAACAGGAAGGGCAACACCAGAGCCCACAACAGGAAGGACAACACCAGAGCAACACAACAGGAAGGACAACACCAGAGCAACACAACAGGAAGGGCAACACCAGAGCAACACAACAGGAAGGGCAACACCAGAACAACACAACAGGAAGGACAACACCAGAACAACACAACAGGAAGGGCAACACCAGAGCAACACAACAGGAAGGACAACACCAGAGCAACACAACAGGAAGGGCAACACCAGAGCAACACAACAGGAAGGGCAACACCAGAGCCCACAACAGGAAGGGCAACACCAGAGTAACACAACAGGAAGGGCAACACCAGAGCCCACAAGAGGAAGGGCAACACCAGAGTAACACAAGAGGAAGGGCAACACCAGAGCCCACAACAGGAAGGGCAACACCAGAGCCCACAACAGGAAGGACAACACCAGAGCCCACAACAGGAAGGGCAACACCAGAGCCCACAACAGGAAGGGCAACACCAGAGCCCACAACAGGAAGGGCAACACCAGAGCCCACAACAGGAAGAGCAACACAACAGGAAGGGCAACACCAGAGCCCACAACAGGAAGAGCAACACAACAGGAAGGGCAACACCAGAGCAACACAACAGGAAGGGCAACACCAGAACAACACAACAGGAAGGGCAACACCAGAGCAACACAACAGGAAGGACAACACCAAAACAACACAACAGGAAGGGCAACACCAGAACAACGCAACAGGAAGGACAACACCAGAGCAACACAACAGGAAGGGCAACACCAGAGCAACACAACAGGAAGGGCAACACCAGAGCAACACAACAGGAAGGGCAACACCAGAGCCCACAACAGGAAGGACAACACCAGAGCAACACAACAGGAAGGGCAACACCACAGCCCACAACAGGAAGGGCAACACCAGAGCCCACAACAGGAAGGGCAACACCAGAGCAACACAACAGGAAGGGCAACACCAGAGCCCACAACAGGAAGGACAACACCAGAGCAACACAACAGGAAGGACAACACCAGAGCAACACAACAGGAAGGGCAACACCAGAACAACACAACAGGAAGGGCAACACCAGAGCCCACAACAGGAAGGGCAACACCAGAACAACACAACAGGAAGGGCAACACCAGAGCCCACAACAGGAAGGGCAACACCAGAGCAACACAACAGGAAGGGCAACACCAGAGCAACACAACAGGAAAGGCAACACCAGAGCAACACAACAGGAAGGGCAACACCAGAGCAACACAACAGGAAGGGCAACACCAGAGCAACACAACAGGAAGGGCAACACCAGAGCCCACAACAGGAAGGGCAACACCAGAGCCCACAACAGGAAGAGCAACACAACAGGAAGGGCAACACCAGAGCCCACAACCGGAAGAGCAACACAACAGGAAGGGCAACACCAGAGCAACACAACAGGAAGGGCAACACCAGAGCCCACAACAGGAAGGGCAACACCAGAGTAACACAACAGGAAGGGCAACACCAGAGCCCACAACAGGAAGGGCAACACCAGAGTAACACAACAGGAAGGGAAACACCAGAACCCACAACAGGAAGGGCAACAACAGAGCCCACAACAGGAAGGGCAACAACAGAGCCCACAACAGGAAGAGCAACACAACAGGAAGGGCAACACCAGAGCAACACAACAGGAAGGGCAACACCAGAGCAACACAACAGGAAGGGCAACACCAGAGCAACACAACAGGAAGGGCAACACCAGAGCCCACAACAGGAAGGGCAACATCAGAGCAACACAACAGGAAGGGCAACACCAGAGCAACACATCAGGAAGGGCAACACCAGAGCAACACAACAGGAAGGGCAACACCAGAACCCTCAACAGGAAGAGCAACACAACAGGAACGGCAACACCAGAGCCCACAACAGGAAGGGCAACACCAGAGCCCAGAACAGGAAGGGCAACACCAGAGCAACACAACAGGAAGGGCAACACCAGAGCCCACAACAGGAAGGGCAACACAACAGGAAGGGCAACACCAGAGCAACACAACAGGAAGGGCAACACCAGAGCCCACAACAGGAAGGGCAACACCAGAGCCCACAACAGGAAGGACAACACCAGAGCCCACAACAGGAAGGGCAACACCAGAGCCCACAACAGGAAGGACAACACCAGAGCAACACCAGAGCAACACAACAGGAAGGGCAACACCAGAGCCCTCAACAGGAAGAGCAACACAACAGGAACGGCAACACCAGAGCCCACAACAGGAAGGGCAACACCAGAGCCCACAACAGGAAGGGCAACACCAGAGCAACACAACAGGAAGGACAACACCAGAGCAACACAACAGGAAGGACAACACCAGAGCAACACCAGAGCAACACACACACAACACCAGAGCCAATATATTGTGTTGCTCTGGTGTTGTCCTTCCTGTTGTGTTGCTCTGGTGTTGTCCTTCCTGTTGTGGGCTCTGGTGTTGCCCTTCCTGTTGTGTTGCTCTGGTGTTGCCCTTCCTGTTGTGTTGCTCTGGTGTTGTCCTTCCTGTTGTGTTGCTCTGGTGTTGTACTCTGGTGTTGTACTGTTGAGGCAGGTACTGTGAGGAGGGTACTGTGAGGCAGGTACTGTGAGGCAGGTGCTGTGAGGCAGGGACTGTGAGGCAGGTACTGTGAGGCAGGAAGGGCAACACCAGAGCAACACAACAGGAAGGACAACACCAGAGCAACACAACAGGAAGGGCAACACCAGAGCAACACAACATGAAGGTCAACACCAGAGCAACACAACAGGAAGGGCAACACCAGAGCAACACAACAGGAAGGGCAACACCAGAGCAACACAACAGGAAGGGCAACACCAGAGCCCACAACAGGAAGGGCAACACCAGAGCAACACAACAGGAAGGACAACACCAGAGCAACACAACAGGAAGGACAACACCAGAGCAACACAACAGGAAGGGCAACACCAGAGCAACACAACAGGAAGGACAACACCAGAGCAACACAACAGGAAGGGCAACACCAGAGCAACACAACATGAAGGGCAACACCAGAGCAACACAACAGGAAGGACAACACCAGAGCCCACAACAGGAAGGGCAACACCAGAGCCCACAACAGGAAGGGCAACACCAGAGCCCACAACAGGAAGGGCAACACCAGAGCAACACAACAGGAAGGGCAACACCAGAGCCCACAACAGGAAGGGCAACACCAGAGCCCTCAACAGGAAGGGCAACACCAGAGCAACACAACATGAAGGGCAACACCAGAGCAACACAACATGAAGGACAACACCAGAGCCCACAACAGGAAGGGCAACACCAGAGCCCACAACATGAAGGGCAACACCAGAGCCCACAACAGGAAGGGCAACACCAGAGCAACACAACAGGAAGGGCAACACCTGAGCAACACAACATGAAGGGCAACACCAGAGCAACACAACAGGAAGGGCAACACCAGAGCAACACACCAGGAAGGGCAACACCAGAGCCCTCAACAGGAAGAGCAACACAACAGGAACGGCAACACCAGAGCCCACAACAGGAAGGGCAACACCAGAGCCCACAACATGAAGGGCAACACCAGAGTCCTCAACAGGAAGGGCAACACCAGAGCAACACAACATGAAGGGCAACACCAGAGCCCACAACAGGAAGGGCAACACCAGAGCAACACAACAGAAAGGACAACACCAGAGCCCACAACAGGAAGGGCAACACCAGAGCCCACAACATGAAGGGCAACACCAGAGCCCTCAACAGGAAGGGCAACACCAGAGCAACACAACATGAAGGGCAACACCAGAGCCCACAACAGGAAGGGCAACACCAGAGCAACACAACAGGAAGGGCAACACCAGAGCCCACAACAGGAAGGGCAACACCAGAGCAACACAACAGGAAGGGCAACACCAGAGCCCACAACAGGAAGGACAACACCAGAGCCCACAACAGGAAGGGCAACACCAGAGCAACACAACAGGAAGGGCAACACCAGAGCAACACAACAGGAAGGGCAACACCAGAGCAACACAACGGGAAGGGCAACACCAGAGCAACACAACAGGAAGGGCAACACCAGAGCAACACAACAGGAAGGGCAACACCAGAGCCCACAACAGGAAGGGCAACACCAGAGCAACACAACAGGAAGGGCAACACCAGAGCCCACAACAGGAAGGGCAACACCAGAGCTCACAACAGGAAGGGCAACACCAGAGCAACACAACAGGAAGAGCAACACAACAGAAAACAGGAAGATAGAGGACAGCCACTGTAGTGCCAGCATACAAGAAAGAAGAGAGATAAGTGTCACTACTCACCATGCAAGGTGAGGGAGAAGATGGTGACACAGTGGTCAGAGGCACACCTGGCGAGAAGACAATATCAAGAGGCACCGCGAACACGGGGCTGTGATCAACTATCCTGGCAACGTATATATAATGGAATTCTTAGACTGAGAGACAGAAATCAGACAAGTCAGAGAATGGTACACAGACTGTATATATTTTGTGAACACCTTTCACAGTAGTCTCTCATGAGACTAGTTGACAAGTTGATGAGGAAGGTGGGGGGGAGGGGGGTCTCATACCTTAAGACAGGTAGTCACTGCAAAGAAATAGTGTGACACACACACACACACACACACACACACACACACACACACACACACACACACACACACACACACACACACAGAGCCACCGGGGCGCCGGTGGCTGTGTAGACAGCACGCTGGACAGGTAATCCTATGACCCGGGTTCGATTCCCGGCGTCGTCGAGAAACAAAATGGGCAGAGTTTCTTTCACCCTGATGTCACAGTTACCTAGCAGTAAATAGATACCTGGCAGTTAGCCAGCTGTTACGGGCTGCTTCCTGGGTGTGTGTGCGTGGAAAAAAATTGTTTGTAGTTAGTAACAGTTGATTGATTGACAGCTGAGAGGCGGGCCGAAAGAGCAGAGCTCAACCTCCCGCAAGCACAGCTAGGTGAATACAACTAGGTGAATACAGTGAGTCACTATGAGGGGGGGAGGGGAGATGTGAGAGTGGCAAGATGTCTCTAGTGGTGTCCCGCATGACCCGGCCCTTGGTGCCTGTCTGTTTCTCCCATATGGAAATTTTCTCCCAAATGTAACAGATCCTTTCCTCTCAATGTTTGCTGATGCGAAAATTATGAGGAGGATTAAGACAGAGGAAGACAACCAGAGGCTACTAGATGGCCTTGACAAACTGAACGAATTTTCTAACAAATGGCCACTAGAGTTTAACAAAAGTAAGTGTAAAGTAATGAAGCAAGTAGAGAGAGCAGGAAGCCAGACACAACGTACGAGAAAGAAGATGCAACGAACAAAGAGAAGAAACTAGGGAGTAATATCATACCGAACCTGTGGCCTGAAAGCCACTATAAAAGAATATCATCATCAGCAGCACATGTGAGACTGGCTAACATCAGAACTGATATTATATATTGGTGCAAGAAATAATTTAGAACCTTGTATACCACATATGTCAGACCAATCCTGAAGTATGCGGCTCCAGCATGGAGTCCATACCTTGTCAAGCATAGGACGAAACTAGAGGTTCAACGATATACCACTAGATTAGTTCCAGTACTACGAGGTATGACTTACGAGGAAGGCTACGTCAGCTTAACCTCACGTCGCAGGAAGACATGATTACCACATACAAAATTCTCAGGAGACTCAATTGGGTAGATAGACATTATTTAACACAAGTGATATACGCAAAAGGTGACACAGGTGGACACTAAATACCCAAATTAGCCACGCCGACCATGGAAAGAAGTTATTTTAAACTGTCAGAGTAGTTAACAAATGGAGTGCATTAAGCAGTGATGTAGTGGAGTCAGACTCCATATACAGTTTCAGAAGTATATATTATGAAGCCCAAGACTCTCAGACACGTGTCCACCAGTTGACTGACAGTTGAACACCAGCACCAGAGAGTTGACTCTCAGACACGTGTCCACCAGTTGACTGACAGTTGAACACCAGGACCAGAGAGTTGACTCTCAGACACGTGTCCGCCAGTTGACTGACAGTTGAACAACAGGACCAGAGAGTTGACTCTCAGACACGTGTCCACCAGTTGACTGACAGTTGAACAACAGCACCAGAGAGTTGACTCTCAGACACGTGTCCGCCAGTTGACTGACAGTTGAACACCAGGACCAGAGAGTTGACTCTCAACCCCCGCCACCACAATTAGGTGAGCTCTCACTCACTTCTCTAATATACCGTACGCATATAAATATTTGATTTCTAATTAAGTTGCCTCACTTAATTACCGTGAACCCTAATTAGTGTCGGGACAAAGACAGCAGAATTATCCTTATTATATATAATGGCACAATATTACACTGTTTAAGGTCCTTTTTATCCCGAGGCAATCACAAGGGATTAGCCTATTTCACGCTCCATATAGTTAAGACAGTGTGAGGGGAAAGTTGTGAGGCAGGTACTGTGAGGCAGGTACTGTGAGGCAGGTGCTGTGAGGCAGGTGCTGTGAGGCAGGAACTGTGAGGCAGGTACTGTGAGGTAGGAACTGTGAGGCAGGTACTGTGAGGCAGGTACTGTGAGACAGGTACTGTGAGACAGGTACCGTGCGACAGGTACTGTGAGGCAGGTATTGTGAGGCAGGTACTGTGAAACAGGAGCTGTGAGGTAGGAACTGTGAGGCAGGTACTGTGGGGTAGGTACTATGAGGCAGGAACTGTGAGGCAGGAACTGTGAGGCAGGAACTGTGAGGCAGGTACTGTGAGGCAGGAACTGTGAGGCAGGAACTGTGAGGCAGGTACTGTAAGGCAGGTACTGTAAGGCAGGTACTGTGAGGCAGGTACTGTTAGACAGGAGCTGTGAGGTAGGTACTGTGAGGTAGGTACTGTGAGGTAGGTACTGTGAGGCAGGTACTGTGGGGTAGGTACTGTGAGGCAGGTACTGTGGGGTAGGTACTGTGAGGCAGGTACTGTGGGGTAGGTACTGTGAGGCAGGTACTGTGGGGTAGGTACTGTGGGGTAGGTACTGTGAGGCAGGTACTGTGAGGTAGGAACTGTAACCTTTAGGTGTTTCCTTTAACTTACTCAATATTATACCCATTGTTTCGTGTTCTGTCTTGTGTTGAAAGTTTGTGTCAAAACCTCATCAAAAACTGTTGTAACATATCACCTCACTCAAATGCAGGTATATAAAATAAAAGGTTAAGATAGGTTAAATTATAGCATAGTAGAACTCTGTTTAGTGTTTGCAAGTTATAGTTGTGTGTGTGTAAACTAAAGTCTTTGAAAATGTTGTAAGTTATTACGAAACGCGTTCAAGTGTCGCATCAGACTAGAAATAAAAATGAATTTTGGAGAATTGATTTTTCAATTACCATCGACAGTGAAAAGAAACATAAGAAATATTGAGAAAAGTCGTGTTAGAATTATACTTTAGAATGATACTTTAATCATACTTTTTCGGTCACATTTAATAATATAACTGAAAACTCCACACCCCAGATGTGACTCAAACCCATAACGGCAAGTGTGGGTTCTATGTGTGGGGCTATGCAACTGATGTACAGGAGACCTTAACCGCTCGACCATCACGACCGGACAAAAGATGATGGTAGCCTAGGCTATTTGCCTATCATCCCGCCAGCGCCCTGATAGTAATCTTGGGTATGGTACTTTATCAAATCGCCTCATTTTTTGGAGCCACGTGAGCAACACAAATGCAAACAAGCCTGAATTGTCCCCAGGCGTATATGCAACCGAAAACTCCACACCACAGAAAGGAACACTATGCAACTGGTGGAACAGGAGACCTTAACCGCTCGACCGTCACGACCGGACAAAAGATGATGGTAGCCGAGGCTATTTGCCCATTTGGCTCGCAGCTCACAATAATACATGTGTGTCTACATAGTAGATAACGAAAGCAGTAGATTCCCCCCCCCCCCCTTGAGTTACAACACATTTACTGCACCAGTTCTCCTTCTAGTGCCTGAGCTGATTCACCAGTTAGTTATAGGTGTGAGTGGATGTCGAGCGATTGGATCACTTGCTACTATTTACTTCCGGACATCATCAGACACAGGAAACGTCTGCGCCACTGTGAAGTGCTCGAAGACAAGGAAGTCACTCGAAGTCGCTCGAAGTCACGTGTGTCCACTGTGTATCACCAATGGACTCAAGTGTGGAGTGAATGGTGATAATCCCTGACTGCGAGTGACGCGATTGTACTCACATATTTGTAGTCACCTATTTGTGCTTGTCGTTGTTAGCTGAGTGACGTGTTGTGTCACTGTAAGGAAGTGAGGCACTGAGGTGGGTGGAGTGGACACCCACGTGTTGGACAGTGTTGTGAGGTGGGTGGAGTGGACACCCACGTGTTGGTCAGTGTTGTGAGGTGGGTGGCGTGGACACCCCCGTGTTGGTCAGTGTTGTGAGGTGGGTGGAGTGGACACCCACGTGTTGGACAGTGTTGTGAGGTGGGTGGAGTGGACACCCACGTGTTGGACAGTGTTGTGAGGTGGGTGGAGTGGACGCCCTCGTGTTGGACAGTGTTGTGAGGTGGGTGGAGTGGACACCCACGTGTTGGACAGTGTTGTGAGGTGGGTGGCGTGGACACCCTCGTGTTGGACAGTGTTGTGAGGTGGGTGGAGTGGACACCCACGTGTTGGACAGTGTTGTGAGGTGGGTGGAGTGGACACCCTCGTGTTGGACAGTGATGTGAGGTGGGTGGAGTGGACACCCACGTGTTGGACAGTGATGTGAGGTGGGTGGAGTGGACACCCTCGTGTTGGACAGTGTTGTGAGGTGGGTGGAGTGGACACCCACGTGTTGGACAGTGTTGTGAGGTGGGTGGAGTGGACACCCACGTGTTGGACAGTGTTGTGAGGTGGGTGGAGTGGACACCCCCGTGCTGGACAGTGTTGTGTGGTGGGTGGAGTGGACACCCCCGTGTTGGACAGTGTTGTGAGGTGGGTGGAGTGGACACCCCCGTGTTGGACAGTGTTGTGAGGTGGGTGGAGTGGACACCCTCGTGTTGGACAGTGTTGTGAGGTGGGTGGAGTGGACACCCACGTGTTGGACAGTGTTGTGAGGTGGGTGGAGTGGACACCCCCGTGTTGGACAGTGTTGTGAGGTGGGTGGAGTGGACACCCACGTGTTGGACAGTGTTGTGAGGTGGGTGGAGTGGACACCCACGTGTTGGACAGTGTTGTGAGGTGGGTGGCGTCTGGTGGGCCAGACATTTCACCGTGACTGGACCTCCTGTATGACCGGAGCCGTCATCGCCTATGATGGAAAGATGTGTTAATTTAAAATAAAAAATAATTAACCGCTGAATTTAAAAATGTGTGAGTCATTACTTTAATAAGAATGTGAGAATATTAGCCAGGCCAACTGGGAGAAGTGCTCCCAGTGAGCTGGGAGAGGTGCTCCCAGTGAGCTGGGAGAAGTGCTCCCAGTGAGCTGGGAGAAGTGCTCCCAGTGAGCTGGGAGAAGTGCTCCCAGTGAGCTGGGAGAAGTGCTCCCAGTGAGCTGGGAGAAGTGCTCCCAGTGAGCTGGGAGAAGTGCTCCCAGTGAGCTGGGAGAAGTGCTCCCAGTGAGCTGGGAGAAGTGCTCCCAGTGAGGTGGGAGAAGTGCTCCCAGTGAGGTGGGAGAAGTGCTCCCAGTGAGGTGGGAGAAGTGCTCCCAGTGAGGTGGGGCACAACACCCCCCACGCCTCCACCCTCCGCCCTCAGGACGGGTCCCTCTGGTGACAAGTGCTGTAGTTACTGCTTCTTGATCACAGGAGCCAATGGGGCCACACGCCAGACCAGTCTGGTCCTCAGACCAGTCTGGTCCTCAGACCACCAGGAATGCAACATGCTGTTGTTGTTGATTAAGGTTCAGCCACTGGGAACAAAACGCTCCAAGCAGCACGGGCTATGGTGAGCCCGTAGTAGACTTCTCTCAGGCGCAAATAACTGGTTTAAATGCTTGTCACTACAGTATAGAAGGTCACACGTCAGTCACACGCCGTCACCCTTAACTAGGGCGTGACACACCCGTCAAAGTTCGCTCGCTCTATAAAGAGCCTCAGTGATGAGCTCCTCCACAATCTCTGACAATCACTTGCCAGTGTAAGACACAGTGTGTGAGTATTGGATCCTTTGTCCAGTATTAGTGTTGAGGCCACACTGGTCTCTGTGGTTGACCAACCCGCTCTCCCAGCAGCACCTCGCTCCTTCACCTGTACTTTACCTGAGGCCAAAAACCTTAGGTCGGAATTAGAAAATGGGAGCGGCTCGCGAAATTGACATAATGCTCCGTTTTCTGCTCGGGGGGTCCTCTGGTGGTTAGGATAAGACCCTTTAGTACGTCAGTTTCTTGACGTTGGGAACGCTGGCGAGAACGGGCTGAGTTGAGTGTTGTCAGGGAACACCGGCCGGAGGCTGAGGTCCGTATAAGGTACATGGTATAAGGTTACAACCTGGAGTTCTACTGACACACACGAGGGTTTCCTGAGGGTTCTGTTGAACCCGGACCAGGATCTTAACACAATTCCCCGTCCCCCCCCCCATGCACTCTGGCTCTGTCATCCAGGACTGTTCTCCCTCTGACGCCCGCACTCTCAATAGTCAGACAGTTATCACAGAGAGTAGCGTCATTACTCTCTGTGAGAGAGGAGAGTCAGAGGTAGAACACAGAGAGTAGCGTCATTACTCTCTGTGAGAGAGGAGAGTCAGAGGCAGAACACAGAGAGTAGCGTCATTACTCTCTGTGAGAGAGGAGAGTCAGAGGCAGAACACAGAGAGTAGCGTTATTACTCTCTGTGAGAGAGGAGAGTCAGAGGTAGAACACAGAGAGTAGCGTCATTACTCTCTGTGAGAGAGGAGAGTCAGAGGCAGAACACAGAGAGTAGCGTCATTACTCTCTGTGAGAGAGGAGAGTCAGAGGTAGAACACAGAGAGTAGCGTCATTACTCTCTGTGAGAGAGGAGAGTCAGAGGCAGAACACAGAGAGTAGCGTCATTACTCTCTGTGAGAGAGGAGAGTCAGAGGTAGAACACAGAGAGTAGCGTCATTACTCTCTGTGAGAGAGGAGAGTCAGAGGTAGAACACAGAGAGTAGCGTCATTACTCTCTGTGAGAGAGGAGAGTCAGAGGTAGAACACAGAGAGTAGCGTCATTACTCTCTGTGAGAGAGGAGAGTCAGAGGTACAACAAGTCCTAAATGACAGAGCCAGAGTGCAAGGGGGGCGGGGGGAATGTGTGGAAATCCTGTTCCAGCTTCAGTGGAAGCCTCAGGAAACCCTCGTGTGTTCAGTAGAACTCCAGGTTGCAATCCTAATACCATGTCTTGGTCTAGTGGCTAGAAGCGTGTGCCTGGGAACACCCACCGCACAGGTTCGAACTCTCATCAATGCTCCTACGGATTTTCTCATTGATGCAGTCAAGACAGTGTGATTACTCTCTGCATAATAATAATAATAATAATAATAATAATAATAAAAACAGACTAATGACAATTTAAATTAATATGGATTTCTGCCACAAAATAATTCAGCAGGTTGTGTCTGCCACGTTGGTTGGTGGTTAATGGTGTTGTTGTGGGAGGATGAACTACGTCACTCTTACTGGACCAGCAACGTCTCCCACAGTGACCCTGGGAGTAGTACACCAGACGTCACCAGCTGGTGTACTACTCCCACAGTGACCCTGGGAGCACCAGACGTCACCAGCTGGACCAACAACTCCCACAGTGACCCTGGGAGCACCAGACGTCACCAGCTGGACCACCAACGTCTCCCACAGTGACCCTGGGAGTACCAGACGTCACCAGCTGGACCACCAACGTCTCCCACAGTGACCCTGGGAGTACCAGACGTCACCAGCTGGACCAACAACTCCCACAGTGACCCTGGGAGCACCAGCCATCACCAGCTGAACCAACAACTCCTCCCACAGTGACCCTGGGAGTAGTAGACCAGCTGGACCAACAACTCCTCCCACAGTGACCCTGGGAGTAGTACACCAGCTGTCACCAGCTGGACCAACAACTCCCCCCACAGTGACCCTGGGAGTAGTACACCAGCCATCACCAGCTGGACCAACAACTCCTCCCACAGTGATCCTGGGAGCACCAGCCATCACCAGCTGAACCAACAACTCCTCCCACAGTGACCCTGGGAGTAGTACACCAGACGTCACCAGCTGGACCAACAACTCCTCCCACAGTGACCCTGGGAGTAGTACACCAGCTGTCACCAGCTGAACCAACAACTCCTCCCACAGTGATCCTGGGAGCACCAGCCATCACCAGCTGAACCAACAACTCCTCCCACAGTGACCCTGGGAGTAGTACACCAGCTGTCACCAGCTGGACGGTTCCTATAAGTTGGAGACTTCTGGCCAAGATTAAATCACTTGGTCCATCTATCTTTTCGAATTCAGCCTACCTTACCAATCCCCACCCCGTCCTCGTCTCATGTCAGGGACACTACACCTCCAACCAGTTTACCTCCGGCCAGAGGAGGAGGAGCAGGTCAGGATGTTCTCGTCCTGCTTTTTGACACAGGCCTAGGCCTAAGTGTTAATCTTTAGTGCGCCAAATAGGACAGCTGCAGCGGCACCAAGTCAACGCCCCTCCTGCCAACTGTGGTAGGCCGTGGATGTGTGGATTGTCCAGAAATCAAAGCGGTAGTTACTTATGTGGCGAGATTCACGATCACTGAGGGGAGCAGTGTGTGGAGGAGGGGTCACCAGCTACTACCTGGCTGCCCCAGGCACCACTCGTGTGTAAAATAGTCCTTGTGCCCTCCTTACCACAAGGTCGCGGTTTGTGTGCGCGACTGTCGTGTCTACTTGAGAGACCGGCAGGACACCTATATACTGTATAGTGCCCCTACACTACATGTGAGAACTGCGACCATAGTTCCTTGAAAGTGTCTATATGTGTATGTGTGTGCAGGGTAGAGCACAGTGTTGAAGGCATACCACCCAAGAACACACATGAAATGAGCCGCAGCAAATAGATGAAGCGTATGACGACGAGAAGTTGATGGAGACAACAAGAGAACATGGCTAGTGTACCCGGAGACCATAACGACCCACCTCGCTGCATGGGCTCCCCTCCCCACCCGAGGCCCTCCGGTGTGGGTCCCCACCTGGAGCCCTCCGGGGCAGCAGAGGATGATAATGATGCTGGCTTCCAACTAGTCCAACACAGAGGAAGCGTGAGGCGGGACAAGCGACAGGGTGGGCAGCAGCCGCAGCAGCCGCAACAACAACAACGACGACGACAAGACGAAGATAGTGAGTGGCACACCCTAATCTTTCCTGAAATGGGATTGACAGCAGCAGATAAGTACAGATGGATTATTGAGGCCACCCGCGCTGGAGTATCGCATTGAGAGCAGGTGTGTAGGTGGCAATGTCAGTGCCCGGGTGCAGGGGCACAGTGCCCTGCAGTACTTCACAGAGACTAGTCTCGAGTATCAAAGTAAGGATGTTAAACTGTTAGAAGCAAACCCACAGACAAGACAAACTAAAATTATAATCAAGAATTACAGTATTCATGTTGACGTGGAATTTCTCAAGGACTTTAAAGAGATTGTTTGGGTCAAGCGCAACACTGGACCAGGGGGACTGCCCAAAAATCAAGCAATCGCTCTGTGGAAGGGAGACCTGCCCCAAGTCATTAAACTGCCAGGCATGAGGGAGTGCAAAGTGGAGAGGTTATTGGGAGCCCGTCCTTGTGTGGCAACTGTCAACGGTGGGATCACAGAACGTGGCAGTGTGATCGCCCAATTAGGTGTGGGTGTTGCAGTGGCTCTCACGACACCAAGCAGTGTCTGGCTAAGTTTGCACCGGGTGGGGGTGGCGGGGTAATGCCTAAATGTGTCAACTGCAAGCAGCCCCCATCATGCTTGGAACAGCGCGAGGCCTACTTGGCGGGGCTCGAGAACACCGACTCAAACCGCAGGTGGACCAGTGAACAGGAGCAGGAATGCCTCCGTGAACGTACCACAGCAAGCCAGGGTCCAGTTCATGAACCAGACCAAGACCCGCCCCAGGGTCCAGCTCTCAGAAGACCGACAACAGTCTGGGGTAGTGATCAACCAGTGAACAGGGGGACCCAGGGTGGGGAGGGCAATCAGGTATGGGCCGTGGGCAGGAGCGATGTAGCCAGCCACCACCCCTCCCCCATCGCTGAGGCCTTCCCACCTCTTCTTCTTCCAGGGAACCCACCCACCCACACCTCAATCTCTACCCACGGGTTTACACCAACCCCCAAACCCATACCAATGAATCAAACCCCTCCACTGTCTCCCATCTGCTTCCCCCTCAATGCACTCCTGACCCCCAGGAGGTCATCACTCCGGTTTGTGTCAAAGCAATATTAGACCGTATGATACTAACTCATCCAGTCGTCCTCCAAATATTGCAAAAGCAAACGGAACTTGAGAAAGCCCTCTGTCAGATTAAGACGACTCGGGAACAAATCAACATCCTGCAACAGCAGAGTCCATCAAGTGGAGGTCCTGCAAGTCAGAGCCTGGTACAAGATGACAACACATGCTGCCGAGGTCCGTCAGCAGACACAACAAGGACACCAGCACGTTAGTATACACAATAACACTAGTGCACACAGTAACACCAGTACACACAGTAACACCAAACATCATAGAATACACGATAACTCATGTGAACATAATAATTACACACATAGTGCAGCTGACGACAAACAACCTCAAAATGGATAATCACAACGAAGAACATTTCACTATACTACAATGTAACTGCAATGGAGTTCGCAATAGAATTAATGACATCATACAGTATGTCCATGAACACCAAACTAACGTCATAGTGCTACAGGAGACGCTGTTGTTGTTGTTGTTGTTGATTTAGGGGCGACGACCATCGTGGGATCGGATGCGCCCCGGCGTACCCGTTAAGGGTGAACCCGTTAAGGGTGATTGGCGTCACTCGCAAAACGAGTGACGCCAATCACTAGAAACTAATATGCCATACGGCAAATAAACGCACAGACAGGCAGATGATTGGGGAGCCCCAGGAGTCCCTCAGGGTGACAAGCACTGGCCCTGCCCCACCCAGAGAACACCAGGTAGCAAAACCTAAACTCGGCCCCCAACCAAAACGCAAAAGTCATCTAGTGTCCTCCGGCAGAGCAGAAGCCAGCCGCCCACCACGGCTGAGGGCACACCAGGAGCCCACCAAAACCCACCAACCCCCGGCACCCGTCGGTCAAGCCGGCCCCCGAAAACCGTCACCCCGCCGGGAGAACCAGCCAGTACACGTAAAAAAAAAATCTATCAACAATCCTGTGACCCAAGGCGATGTGCGCGCCAGGCGTCGTACAGTCGGACCGTTGAATGCGGATGCCAAACGGCAGTAGCAAAGCCAAAACGCGAAAACAAGACGTGATCAGGCGGCTCCCAGGTGGTGGTGGTGTCCAGACGTCCATTTGGCTTCAAGGTTGAACCAGGAGTCCACAGGAGACGCTGGTAGGTGATGACTTCAACCCAAGATTCAGCGGTTATAGCAAGTTCTCCCTGCCCGCTGGGGAAAGAAAACGGGATCTCATCACTTTTGTAAACAACAACATTCCTGCAGAGATTATTGATGATCTCCACATGGGGGATGAGTATGAATCACTGGGAGTAACCCTTTACTTAAACAATAATTCCCTACATATAATCAACCTATATGTGCCACAGAGTAAACTTGACCTTGACACACCTCCTGAATTTGTTAATGAAGAACCTACCCTGCTGGTCGGTGACCTTAATGCCAAGCACCCACACTTTGATGCCAACTGTCATCAGCCCAATGTCAATGGACGGAAACTGTCACGTCATGTCAGGGGAAGTGAAAACCTTAGCGTCCTGGGTGATGAACAGTCAACTCACCTCAGAGGAGGAAGATTAGACTATGCTCTCCTGCTGAATGCACAGGACACGGATGCCAGTACACACATTGTGCACAGTTTATGTAGTGACCACTGGGCACTGATTACCACCGTCGACATGAGCAAGAGAAGGAAAGAGACAAATAAAAGAAAAAGGTTATCACTTGGACCAGATATGAGGCCGCACCTCAGAAACAGGATGAGTGACTGGTTCACGGAATACCAAATCCCAGAAGACATTGACACATTTGTTGATGACCTTAATCACCAAATAGAGAGCTGTCTTAGAGTTCCACGCCGTACGACTGGACGAAGTAACCCTCAGAGGAAGAAAATAAAATGGTATGAGAACGATTACATAAAGATGCTTAATGCAAATGTAAGAGACATGAGTAGAGAGTACCGGAGACATCCCACTGAAAGTGACCAAGAGTTGTTTAAAACTGTGTGTCAAGTAGCCAGGGAAGAGAAGATTAGAGAGCGAGAAAGACAATGGCTTGAGTTCACTAGCTCTATTGGACGGGAAACATCTGCAAGACAAGTGTGGGCAAAAATTCAGATAGCTAAAGGGGGGGGGGCAGAGCCCAGCCTGTGGCTCACAAAGACTCCCAGGGTAAAGCTGAAGAACCAATTCACAAGTGGAGTGATGCAGCATCCTCCTCCTCCCTCCCTGCAGAAATCAGCAGGGAACAGCTCCTGCGACATGATGACAGAAGAATTAGGATAACAAGAGCATTGTCTAGTGAGGACGAGTATGGGGAACCGATCACAGCCCAGGAAGTAAGGGGCGCTATGAAAAAGGGTAAAATTACTGCACTTGGTGAAGATGGCATCACTTACGATATACTTAATGAACTGTGTGAAGTGTCTGGGAATCCACTGCTCCACCTGTTTAACAAGTCATTCCTAAGTGGAGTGTTGTCCACACACTGGAAACACGCAATAATTGTCCTCATACCGAAACCCAATGACCCTGGTAATTACAGACCTATCAGTCTCGTGTCATGCACTTGCAAGATGGTTGAAATGATCATCCTAAACCGACTGCTGCACAAAATAGGCAGGTTAGGGGAGGGGGTCAATGGATTTGTTAAAGGACGGAGCACAGCAAACTGCATAGTTAATTACTTTGCTAATGACACGCCTAGGTACTCTGTATTTGTTTACATCAAAAGAGCCTTCGACAAGACACAGGGGATTGCGATCCTTCACGAGCTTGCATGCATGGTAGTCAAGGGGAGAAACATGTAATGGGTTGAAGACTACCTCACAGGAAGGAAAGCCAAGGTTTGCTTCAAGAGCAGTCTCAAGAACAATGAATATGGAACACGGGACCCCCCAAGGCGGAGTCTTAAGCCCTACACTATTCAATGTACTTATAAACAACATTGCAAATATTGATTTCCCGGAAGGAACACAACAAGTGGGATATGCAGATGATGTCCTAATACAAGCTCCCACCTTGGGAAAAATTAAACAGTCCATTGAACTCCTTGGAAGGAAATGTATTGAGCTCGGTTTCACTCTCTCCACAAACAAGACGAAGGCATACTCCCATCACAAGCGGAGAGCAAATGAAGAATTGCAAATTAATGGTGTAACACTTGACTGGGTTGACCACTATCGGTACCTTGGCGTCACTGTCAGCTCTAACAAGGGGAAGAATGAGGAGCTCAACTCATAGGAACATGCAAAAGTCGACTCAGGGCACTGAAAGCTATGACCTGGAATGGTCATGGAGCCTCTATTGCTGTGCTTAAAATGATGTACACAGCCTATGTGCGCTCCGTCATAGACTATGCCGCACCGATTTTGTGCACCTACTCCCAAAGCGATATAAAAAGTCTTGAAAGCATTCAAAATGAAGCCATGGCAATCATTCTTGGAGTTCCAAGAACTGCCAAAACGTCTAGTCTATGAGAGGAGTTGTCCCTCCCCAGTATTAAAAGCAGAATTAAAGAGCTGAATGCTAAGCTTGCAATTACGATAGCCAGAGATCCCCATTACAATGATATTGCTAGAAAAAACTGGGTTCTGTGTTACTTTCAGGGGGAAATCACAGATCAGTCTGCTACCTCGAAGAATTTCACTTGCTTGAGCAAGCCAGTGAGCTCATGCCTGTAGAGAGGGTACCTCCCTGGGAGGATGACTCATGCAGGATTATCATCAATGAAATGGCAACGAAAAAATCCAACATGATACCACAAGAAATGAGGCACAAGTATCTAGAGGAAATTTGAAAAGAAGCCGGAGATGAACTGGATCAAATCTACACTGACGGGTCATCTAATCCTGTCAATGGCAGGGCTAGTGCAGCATACACGGTAATAAAGGATAATGCTTTCCAACGCAGAAATGAAGAAAAACGCGTATTGAGAACTATGCCTCTTCAACACATGCAGAGCTAACTGCCATTGTTATGGCGTTAAGGTTTCTTGAACGGAACACTAATGGTGAAGTGATTTGCTCTGATTCAAAAGCAACACTGCAAAGCCTAAGCAAAAATCGGGCAGAAAATCTTACAATAGTCGCTAAAATCAAGAGAGCTGTGAGAGTACTTACTAATCAGGGATGAGTTATCAATTTTCTGTGGATCTCCTCCCATGTTGGAACATGTGGGAATGAACGAGCAGATGTGCTGGCTGCTGAAGGCGCTGAAGGAGACCATATTGAATACTTTATACCCAAGACTACTACAAATTAGAGGTATTGCCAAGCAATATCACCGTGACAAGGTAACTGAGGAAAGGAGGATAGAAGCACAAACCACTGAATCTGCACGATGGTACAACATGGTTGCAGCTGGCAATCCCAATCATTATGGACGAAGAGGAGGAGGACGCGGGAGAGAGTCAGTAATAGCGAGAATCCGTCTTGGATACAAACATCCATGGAGATACGGAATGGAAACAACAGTTGATCAGCGAAGTTGCTGAATCAGTGATGAGAGTGACGGACACCGCCTTAACCACTATCTACGTGAATGTGAACACCTGAGAGACATTAGAAGTATGTGTAGAATAATTTACCCCACATTGTTTGAGTTAGGAAAACACTATTTGTCAAATATTGATACTGTTCTTAAAAGATTTCCCCATTTTGCACCCGCAAGATAACGTAAGCTTTTAAGGGTTGACAGATGGTAATCTTCTTGTTTGAGGAGCTGTTCACTTGAGACAGTTAAGCAAGTCCCAGCTGTGTCTGGGTACAAGTGACAGGATGAACAACCCAGCGGGTTTTCTTCCTATTGGGGAGTGTTGTACATGCTGCTATGGCGGTGTGTCCACTCACAAAATGACTGGCGCTGCCCAATAAACTCGCCCTTCGGGGCAAAATTAAAAAATTAAAAAAAATCACTGGGTCTCTTGAAGAGGTCCGCTTGGCTGACATCACTCAGGTCCTGTTGCCTGGCCGAGTCTCTCATTGGCCCGTCATCCCGGGGGTCAACACCCCCCTCTCCACAGGCCTAACATGTTGGACCTGGGTACAGCAGAGGTCACCGGCTGCCTCGCTGGGGTCAATAGCAGACTCGCTGGGTCAATAGCAGACTCACTGGGTGAATAGCAGACTCGCTGGGTGAATAGCAGACTCACTGGGTCAATAGCAGACTCGCTGGGTGAATAGCAGACTCACTGGGTCAATAGCAGACTCACTGGGACAATAGCAGACTCTCTGGGTCAATAGCAGACTCACTGGGACAATAGCAGACTCACTGGGTGAATAGCAGACTCACTGGGTGAATAGCAGACTCACTGGGTGAATAGCAGACTCACTGGGTGAATAGCAGACTCACTGGGTCAATAGCAGACTCACTGGGTGAATAGCAGCCTCTCTGGGTCAATAGCAGACTCGCTGAGTCAATAGCAGACTCGCTGGGTCAATAGCAGACTCACTGGGTCAATAGCAGACTCACTGGGTGAATAGCAGCCTCTCTGGGTCAATAGCAGACTCACTGGGTCAATAGCAGACTCACTGGGTCAATAGTAGACTCTCTGGGTCAATAGCAGACTCACTGGGTCAATAGTAGACTCACTGGGTCAATAGTAGACTCACTGGGTCAATAGTAGACTCGCTGGGTCAATAGCAGACTCGCTGGGTCAATAGCAGATTCGCTGGGTAAATAGTAGACTCTCTGGGTCAATAGTAGACTCACTGGGTCAATAGCAGACTCACTGGTTCAATAGCAGACTCGCTGGGTCAATAGTAGACTCACTGGGTCAATAGTAGACTCACTGGGTCAATAGCAGACTCACTGGGTCAATAGTAGACTCTCTGGGTCAATAGCAGACTCACTGGGTCAATAGTAGACTCTCTGGGTCAATAGCAGACTCGCTGGGTCAATAGCAGACTCACTGGGTCAATAGCAAACTCACTGGGTCAATAGCAGACTCGCTGGGTCAATAGCAGACTCTCTGGGTCAATAGCAGACTCGCTGGGTCAATAGCAGACTCGCTGGGTCAATAGTAGACTCTCTGGGTCAATAGTAGACTCTCTGGGTCAATAGTAGACTCACTGGGTCAATAGCAGACTCGCTGGGTCAATAGTAGACTCTCTGGGTCAATAGTAGACTCTCTGGGTCAATAGTAGACTCTCTGGGTCAATAGCAGACTCACTGGGTCAATAGCAGACTCACTGGGTCAATAGCAGACTCGCTGGGTCAATAGTAGACTCACTGGGTCAATAGCAGACTCGCTGGGTCAATAGTAGACTCTCTGGGTCAATAGCAGACTCGCTGGGTCAATAGCAGACTCGCTGGGTCAATAGTAGACTCACTGGGTCAATAGTAGACTCACTGGGTCAATAGTAGACTCACTGGGTCAATAGCAGACTCGCTGGGCAATAGCAAACTCGCTGGGTCAATAGTAGACTCTCTGGGTCAATAGTAGACTCACTGGGTCAATAGCAGACTCACTGGGTCAATAGCAGACTCGCTGGGTCAATAATAGACTCACTGGGTCAATAGTAGACTCACTGGGTCAATAGTAGACTCGCTGGGTCAATAGCAGTCTCGCTGGGTCAATAGCAGACTCACTGGGTCAATAGTAGACTCACTGGGTCAATAGTAGACTCACGGGGTCAATAGTAGACTCGCTGGGTCAATAGCAGACTCGCTGGGTCAATAGTAGACTCTCTGGGTCAATAGAAGACTCGCTGGGTCAATAGTAGACTCTCTGGGTCAATAGCAGACTCACTGGGTCAATAGTAGACTCTCTGGGTCAATAGCAGACTCACTTGGTCAACAGCAGACTCGCTGGGTCAATAGCAGACTCACTGGGTCAATAGCAGACTCACTGGGTCAATAGTAGACTCACTGGGTCAATAGCAGACTCGCTGGGTCAATAGCAGACTCTCTGGGTCAATAGCAGACTCGCTGGGTCAATAGCAGACTCGCTGGGTCAATAGTAGACTCTCTGGGTCAATAGTAGACTCTCTGGGTCAATAGTAGACTCTCTGGGTCAATAGTAGACTCACTGGGTCAATAGTAGACTCACGGGGTCAATAGTAGACTCGCTGGGTCAATAGCAGACTCGCTGGGTCAATAGTAGACTCTCTGGGTCAATAGCAGACTCACTGGGTCAATAGTAGACTCTCTGGGTCAATAGCAGACTCACTTGGTCAACAGCAGACTCGCTGGGTCAATAGCAGACTCACTGGGTCAATAGCAGACTCACTGGGTCAATAGTAGACTCACTGGGTCAATAGCAGACTCGCTGGGTCAATAGCAGACTCTCTGGGTCAATAGCAGACTCGCTGGGTCAATAGCAGACTCGCTGGGTCAATAGTAGACTCTCTGGGTCAATAGTAGACTCGCTGGGTCAATAGCAGACTCGCTGGGTCAATAGTAGACTCTCTGGGTCAATAGTAGACTCTCTGGGTCAATAGCAGACTCACTGGGTCAATAGCAGACTGACTGGGTCAATAGCAGACTCGCTGGGTCAATAGCAGACTCGCTGGGTCAATAGCAGACTCTCTGGGTCAATAGCAGACTCGCTGGGTCAATAGCAGACTCGCTGGGTCAATAGTAGACTCGCTGGGTCAATAGTAGACTCTCTGGGTCAATAGTAGACTCACTGGGTCAATAACAGACTCGCTGGGTCAATAGCAGACTCTCTGGGTCAATAGTAGACTCACTGGGTCAATAGCAGACTCGCTGGGTCAATAGTAGACTCTCTGGGTCAATAGTAGACTCTCTGGGTCAATAGCAGACTCACTGGGTCAATAGCAGACTCACTGGGTCAATAGCAGACTCGCTGGGTCAATAGTAGACTCACTGGGTCAATAGTAGACTCACTGGGTCAATAGTAGACTCGCTGGGTCAATAGCAGTCTCGCTGGGTCAATAGCAGACTCACTGGGTCAATAGTAGACTCACTGGGTCAATAGTAGACTCACGGGGTCAATAGTAGACTCGCTGGGTCAATAGCAGACTCGCTGGGTCAATAGTAGACTCTCTGGGTCAATAGCAGACTCACTGGGTCAATAGTAGACTCTCTGGGTCAATAGCAGACTCACTTGGTCAACAGCAGACTCGCTGGGTCAATAGCAGACTCACTGGGTCAATAGCAGACTCACTGGGTCAATAGTAGACTCACTGGGTCAATAGCAGACTCGCTGGGTCAATAGCAGACTCTCTGGGTCAATAGCAGACTCGCTGGGTCAATAGCAGACTCGCTGGGTCAATAGTAGACTCTCTGGGTCAATAGTAGACTCGCTGGGTCAATAGCAGACTCGCTGGGTCAATAGTAGACTCTCTGGGTCAATAGTAGACTCTCTGGGTCAATAGCAGACTCACTGGGTCAATAGCAGACTGACTGGGTCAATAGCAGACTCGCTGGGTCAATAGCAGACTCGCTGGGTCAATAGCAGACTCTCTGGGTCAATAGCAGACTCGCTGGGTCAATAGCAGACTCGCTGGGTCAATAGTAGACTCGCTGGGTCAATAGTAGACTCTCTGGGTCAATAGTAGACTCACTGGGTCAATAACAGACTCGCTGGGTCAATAGCAGACTCTCTGGGTCAATAGCAGACTCTCTGGGTCAATAGCAGACTCGCTGGGTCAATAGTAGACTTTCTGGGTCAATAGCAGACTCTCTGGGTCAATAGCAGACTCTCTGGGTCAATAGCAGACTCGCTGGGTCAATAGCAGACTCTCTGGGTCAATAGCAGACTGATGGACAATTGTTTAATGGCACTGGATAATCCGTCTCTCGTGTCTAATAACCACGAACACAAACGACCAAAGACTTGAGTACATCCTTAGACAGATTTAACTCTTGAATTCCCTTCACCTGGGCTGTAGGAGACTCGAACCACGGACCCCATGCGTGTGGGGCCGAGGCTCTATCAACCTTAGAAAGGTTATTTCCATGGACGTGTGGATGATAATTTAATTAGCTCTTGAAATTCTGAGACTCATTTGAGTCGATATGGAAGCTTAGAGGACACTGTTAGGTGAGCACTGTTAGGAGCATGTGGTGAGCACTGTTAGGAGCATGTGGTGAGCACTGTTAGGAGCATGTGGTGAGCACTGTTATGAGTATGTTGTGAGCACTGTTAGGAGCATGTGGTGAGCACTGTTAGGAGTATGTGGTGATCACTGTTAGGAGCATGTGGTGAGCACTGTTAGGAGCATGTGGTGAGCACTGTTAGGAGCATGTGGTGAGCACTGTTAGGAGCATGTGGTGAGCACTGTTAGGAGCATGTGGTGAGCACTGTAAGGAGCATGTGGTGAGCACTGTTAGGAGCATGTGGTGAGCACTGTTAGGAGCATGTGGTGAGCACTGTTAGGAGCATGTGGTGAGCACTGTTAGGAGCATGTGGTGAGCACAGTTAGGAGCATGTGGTGAGCACAGTTAGGAGCATGTGGTGAGCACTGTTAGGAGTATGTGGTGAGCACAGTTAGGAGCATGTGGTGAGCACAGTTAGGAGCATGTGGTGAGCACTGTTAGGAGCATGTGGTGAGCACTGTAAGGAGCATGTGGTGAGCACTGTAAGGAGCATGTGGTGAGCACTGTTAGGAGCATGTGGTGAGCACTGTTAGGACCATGTGGTGAGCACTGTTAGGAGCATGTGGTGAGCACTGTTAGGAGCATGTGGTGAGCACTGTTAGGAGCATGTGGTGAGCACTGTTAGGAGCATGTGGTTAGCACTGTTAGGAGCATGTGGTGAGCACTGTTAGGACCATGTGGTGAGCACTGTTAGGAGCATGTGGTGAGCACTGTTAGGAGCATGTGGTGAGCACTGTTAGGACCATGTGGTGAGCACTGTTAGGAGCATGTGGTGAGCACTGTAAGGAGCATGTGGTGAGCACTGTTAGGAGCATGTGGTGAGCACTGTTCGGACCACGTGGTGAGCACTGTTAGGAGCATGTGGTGAGCACTGTTAGGAGCATGTGGTGAGCACTGTTAGGAGCATGTGGTGAGCACTGTTAGGAGTATGTGGTGAGCACAGTTATGAGTATGTGGTGAGCACAGTTAGGAGCATGTGGTGAGCACTGTTAGGAGCATGTGGTGAGCACAGTTAGGAGCATGTGGTGAGCACAGTTAGGAGCATGTGGTGAGCACAGTTAGGAGCATGTGGTGAGCACTGTTAGGAGCATGTGGTGAGCACTGTAAGGAGCATGTGGTGAGCACTGTTAGGAGCATGTGGTGAGCACTGTTAGGAGCATGTGGTGAGCACTGTTAGGAGCATGTGGTGAGCACTGTTAGGAGCATGTGGTGAGCACTGTTAGGAGCATGTGGTGAGCACTGTTAGGAGCATGTGGTGAGCACAGTTAGGAGCATGTGGTGAGCACTGTTAGGAGCATGTGGTGAGCACTGTTAGGAGCATGTGGTGAGCACTGTTAGGAGCATGTAGTGAGCACTGTAAGGTAACCAGAGTGGGGTAAGCACTGTAAGGTAACCAGAGTGGGGTAAGCACTGTAAGGTAACCAGAGTGGGGTAAGCACTGTAAGGTAACCAGAGTGGGGTAAGCACTGTAAGGTAACCAGAGTGAGGTAAGCACTGTAAGGTAACCAGAGTGTGGTAAGCACTGTAAGGTAACCAGAGTGAGGTAAGCACTGTAAGGTAACCAGAGTGAGGTAAGCACTGTAAGGTAACCAGAGTGGGGTAAGCACAGCCTGAGAGTTGTAGGGGGAAGCAGACCAGGGGGCGGCTGGGTGTCCCGGGGGGAGAGGCGGTAGTGGCTGTGTGAACCATCCATGGTGGAGTCTCTCTCCCCCCCCCCCTCCAGCTCTCCCCGGGATAATATCCAGGCCAGACACTCACCCTCCGACGTAAACATTAAGGGACCTCAACCCCCCCCCCCCCCAGCTCTCCCTGGGATAATATCCAGGCCAGACACTCACCCTCCGACGTAAACATTAAGGGACCTCCACCCCCCCCCCCAGCTCTCCCCGGGATAATATCCAGGCCAGACACTCACCCTCCGACGTCAACATTAAGGGACCTCCACTCCCCCCCCCCCCAGCTCTCCCCGGGATAATATCCAGGCCGGACACTCACCCTCCTACGTAAACATTAAGGGACCTCCACCCCCCCCCCCCCCAGCTCTCCCCGGGATAATATCCAGGCCGGACACTCACCCTCCGACGTCAACATTAAGGGACCTCCACTCCCCCCCCCCCCCCCAGCTCTCCCCGGGATAATATCCAGGCCAGACACTCACCCTCCGACGTCAACATTAAGGGACCTCCACCCCCCCCCCAGCTCTCCCCGGGGTAATATCCAGGCCGGACACTCACCCTCCGACGTCAACATTAAGGGACCTCCACTCCCCCCCCCAGCTCTCCCCAGGATAATATCCAGGCCGGACACTCACCCTCCGACGTAAACATTAAGGGACCTCCACCCCCCCCAGCTCTCCCCGGGATAATATCCAGGCCAGACACTCACCCTCCGACGTAAACATTAAGGGACCTCCACCCCCCCCCAGCTCTCCCCGGGATAATATCCAGGCCAGACACTCACCCTCCGACGTAAACATTAAGGGACCTCCACTCTCCCCCCCCCCAGCTCTCCCGGGATAATATCCAGGCCGGACACTCACCCTCCGACGTAAACATTAAGGGACCTCCACTACCCCCCCCCCCAGCTCTCCCTGGGATAATATCCAGGCCAGACACTCACCCTCCGACGTAAACATTAAGGGACCTCCACCCCCCCCCAGCTCTCCCCGGGATAATATCCAGGCCAGACACTCACCCTCCGACGTAAACATTAAGGGACCTCCACTACCCCCCCCCCAGCTCTCCCTGGGATAATATCCAGGCCGGACACTCACCCTCCGACGTAAACATTAAGGGACCTCCACTACCCCCCCCCCAGCTCTCCCTGGGATAATATCCAGGCCGGACACTCACCCTCCGACGTAAACATTAAGGGACCTCCACCCCCCCCCCCAGCTCTCCCTGGGATAATATCCAGGCCAGACACTCACCCTCCGACGTAAACATTAAGGGACCTCCACTCCCCCCCCCCCCCAGCTCTCCCTGGGATAATATCCAGGCCGGACACTCACCCTCCGACGTAAACATTAAGGGACCTCCACTCCCCCCCCCCCCCCCGCTCTCCCCGGGATAATATCCAGGCCAGACACTCACCCTCCGACGGAAACATTAAGGGACCTCAACCCCCCCCCCCCAGCTCTCCCTGGGATAATATCCAGGCCAGACACTCACCCTCCGACGTAAACATTAAGGGACCTCCACTCCCCCCCCCCGCTCTCCCCGGGATAATATCCAGGCCAGACACTCACCCTCCGACGTAAACATTAAGGGACCTCTACTCCCCCCCCCCAGCTCTCCCTGGGATAATATCCAGGCCAGACACTCACCCTCCGACGTAAACATTAAGGGACCTCCACTCCCCCCCACCGCTCTCCCCGGGATAATATCCAGGCCAGACACTCACCCTCCGACGGAAACATTAAGGGACCTCAACCCCCCCCCCCCCAGCTCTCCCTGGGATAATATCCAGGCCAGACACTCACCCTCCGACGTAAACATTAAGGGACCTCCACCCCCCCCCAGCTCTCCCCGGGATAATATCCAGGCCAGACACTCACCCTCCGACGTAAACATTAAGGGACCTCCACCCCCCCCCCCCAGCTCTCCCCGGGATAATATCCAGGCCAGACACTCACCCTCCGACGTAAACATTAAGGGACCTCCACCCCCCCCCCCCCCCAGCTCTCCCCGGGATAATATCCAGGCCAGACACTCACCCTCCGACGTAAACATTAAGGGACCTCAACCCCCCCCCCCCCAGCTCTCCCTGGGATAATATCCAGGCCAGACACTCACCCTCCGACGTCAACATTAAGGGACCTCCACTCCCCCCCCCCAGCTCTCCCTTGGATAATATCCAGGCCAGACACTCACCCTCCGACGTCAACATTAAGGGACCTCCACTCCCCCCCCCCCCCCCAGCTCTCCCTGGGATAATATCCAGGCCAGACACTCAACCTCCGACGTCAACATTAAGGGACCTCCACTACAATAAACAATACAATACCAACCTTCTGGTCCCTCCAGGCAGTCAATTAGACTCACCACCCTTGAAGCTCCTCTTGTCCTCTTATCTCTATATTCCTTCTCTATTACTTCTTCAACACAAGTACACAAAATAAATGATGTAAACATACACAACCAAAAATGATGAAAGGGGAAATATGAATATACAAAAGGCAGACAATTGTTTATTTTGAGAAATTGTTAAGTTTGTTTCTGAACTCTTAAGGCAACAAGCTCGACAAATTGACTCCTAATTTTTCCATCACATGTCAAGCAATTGAGAGTGGAAAGGATTGCAACATTCTCTACCGTGACCTTTGAAAATACTTTGATACTGTTCTTTACGAAAGACTAATTAGAAAGATAGAGGCACAAGGTGTTAGGAAGATTATCCAAAGACTCTAATTAGCAAGAAGTCTATTGAGCTTAGTTTTTAAAATGAAGGAAAAAGTGTTGATGCAGTTTAATTCTGACAAATATTGGGTTCAGAACCTAGGTAATGATGCCAGAATTACCATATATAAGCTGCACAATGTTCAAATTGTCATATATGAATGCAAAAAAAATCAGAGTAAAATGACTGGTAATCATAAGATAAAAAAAGAGTCTATGGATATATATTTAAAAAAGCATATAAAGATACTGGGATTCATATCTATAGAGCCATTAGCAATAATAGTTCATTCTATTCCTCAAGTACATTGTGCCCTTGTTACATCCCATTGAAAATATACATCCTTGTATATGTAACAAATATACTTGTTACATCCCATTGAAATTTCATGCTGGAGACGCATACTCCATGATTGGTCTGACATATGTAGTATACAAAGTTCTGAATGATTCCTGAAACAAGTTTCTAAAGGCCATTTTTATGTTGGCCAACCTGGGATATGCCGCTGATGTTATCCTCTTGAGCGTGACCAAAGAGCTCTGGCTCTTTGGTCACGCCTCTCAACTGTCAATCAACTGGTGTACAGATTCCTGAGTTTTCTGGGCTCTATCATATCTACACTGGAGTGTTTATGGAGTCAGCCTCCACCACATCACTTCCTAATGCATTCCATTTGTCAACCACTCTGACGCTAAAAAAAGTTCTTTCCAATATCTCTGTGGCTCATTTGGGCACTCAGTTTCCACCTGTGTTCCCTAGTGTGTGTGCCCCTTGTGTTAAATAGCATGTCCTTGTCTACCCTATCAATTCCTTTTAGAATCTTTTATGTGGTGCTCATGTCCCCCCTAAATCTTCTGTCTTCCAGCGACGTGAGGTTTAACTCCCGTAGTCTCTCCTCTTAGCTCATACCTCTCAGCTCGGGTACTAGTCTGGTGGCAAACCTTTGAACCTTCTCAAGTTTAGTCTTATGCTTGACTAGTGTTGGAAATTTCCAACACATAATCACTAACATTTAGTACTTTAAGAAGAATTCTTGTACTATTATATTTTACAAATACTTCTAACCAGTAGTGTAATAACATTAGTTCATATTATTCTGCGACGTAATTCTGCCAAAGTGTTCAAGTATACATGTCGTGTCGCGTCAGCCAGCCAGGCACAGGCAATATTTTACACTTATTAATAGATCGAGTAGAATCCAGCCTCATTTACCTTTCTTTATTGAGGATAATCGCTTATTAATAAGTTTACCTTTATTTAGTATTACCGTTTACTGGAATTAATTTATTCCGCTAGATTAGCTGTTCCAGTGAATAATATTATAAGGCAAATAATTTCCACTCTAACTCTTTCTCGTTTATTTAACGTTATCTAAATTAATTGACATTCAATACGAGAGAATATGTTATCGCCTAATACATTTATTTATGACATATATTCATCATTCCCATTTCCTTCCACATTCAATATTAAATGAATAATATAATTTATACTCTGGATCCCAACTCTGGGAGCTGTTGCGCATGCGTCACCGGAGAGGAAGGAGACTCGCCATTTTACACCAGCTGGCAGCAAGGAGTTCCGAAGCGGCCCGACAATAATCTTACAATTCTGCAAGCATCCGTACTTCCCAGGACATCAGGTCGAGGGCGCAGCTTACCCAAATCACAGACACCAAGTTCGGCAAGGCATTTCACCTCATTAGTACTCAGTTAGGTCTATTTGATACGTAAATGTTGGTGCCCTGACGTGATGCTGCCGGCGTTAGTCTAACATCCATGTGAGTGCAGCTTCTACCCCTCCAGTCATTTTAGATCTTGCGTTTAAATGCGTGAATACAAGTTTGGAGTTGAAATTATAGAAGTGTTACATTTCAGCGTGGTGTATTTCACCTGAGGAGGCGTGTGACTGTCTCCATGTTCACGTGTTCCAAGGATTACAATCTCAGGGTTGGTTTCAACATGTTGTAGAGGCTGGACGCGATCTACGTTCCTCCTTAACAGCTGAGACAATTCCGATCATATATTGTAGTAGTAGTCTTTATTATTGAGTCAATTAATTTTCATCTATTAGCATATTAATTATATATGTGATTTATTAATCGATATGCATTAATATTTCAATATTTTATTAACTGATGCATATTAACATTATAATATTTTTAAAGGAAGTGTATTAACTTCTTATGATTATTGAATTACTTTAATTTATATTTACTAATTAACCCCCCAATGAGAGGAATGAGTCTATACTCTCCGGGAGATCCTTTACGTATATCAGAAACAGGATAGGACCAAGTACAGAGCCCTGAGGGACTCCACTGGTGACTTCACGCCAATCTGAGGTCTCATCCCTCACTGTAACTCTCTGCTTCCTTTTGCTTAGGTACTCCCTTATCCACTGGAGCACCTTACCAGTAACTCCTGCCTGTCTCTCCAGCTTATGTACAAGCCTCTTATGGGGTACTGAGTCAAAGGCATTCCGACTGTCCAAGAAAATGCAGTTCGCCCAGCCTTCTCTTTCTTGCTTAATCTTTGTCACCTGATCGTAGAATTCTATTAAGCCTGTAAGGCAAGATTTACCCTCCCTGAACCCATGTTGGCGATTTGTCACGAAGTCCCTTCTCTCTAGATGTGTTACTAGGTTTTTTCTCACGATCTTCTCCATCACCTTGCATGGTTTACAAGTCAAGGACACTGGCCTGTAGTTCACTGCCTCTTGTCTGTCACCCTTTTTGTATATTGGGACCACATTAGCAGTCTTCCATATTTCTGGTAGGTCTCCCATCTCCAGTGACCTACTATACACTATGGAAAGTGGCAAGCAAAGTGCCTTTGCGCACTCTTTCAATACCCATGGGGAGATCCCGTCTGGACCAACAGCCTTTCTCACATCCAGATCGAACAGGTGTCTCTTGACCTGATCTCTCCTAATTTCGAACCCTTCCAAGGCCGCCTGGTTTACTGCCCCCTCTCCTAGCACAGTGACCTCTCCTTGTTCTATTGTGAAGACCTCCTGGAACCTCTTGTTGAGTTCTTCACACACCTCTTTGTCATTCTCTGTATACCTGTCCTCGTCTGTTAAAAGTTTCATTACCTGTTCTTTCACTGTTGGTTTCCTCCTGATATGAGTGTGGAGTAGCTTTGGTTCGGTCTTGGCTTTGCTTGCTATATCATTTTCATAATTTTTCTCTGTTTACACTAGTAACATACTCGTTCCTAGTTCTCTGGCATCTCTCTCTGCTTTCTGATGTTCTGATATTTCGGAAGTTCCTCCACGCCGTTTTGTTCAGTTCTTTTGCTTCCATACATGCCCTATTAAACCATGGATTCTTCTTTTGCTTCTCGGATTTTTCCTTTTGGGCCGGGATGAACCTGTTTACTGCCTTCTGAGACTTTTGGGTTACATAGTGCATATTGTCTTGTACAGACTGAGCTCTCAGGTCTGTGCTCCTTGGTATATCCCTTAGGAAACTTCTCATCTTCTCATAATTTTCCTTTCGTTATGCCAGCCTTTTGTTTCCTAGTTATTTTCGGGGGAGATAAATCCTTGCTCTACCAGGTACTCAAAGATCAATACAGTGTGATCACTCATTCCCAAGGGTGCTTCCAACTTAACTTTCCTTATATTCCACTTATTTAGGGTAAATATCTGATCAAGCAAGGCTGGTTTATCTTCCCCTCTCATTCTTATCGGTCCCTTGATGTGTTGGCCTAGAACGTTTCTTGTTGCCACGTCCAGCAGCTCAGCTCTCCATGTATCTGGTTCTCCATGTGGGTGTCTGTTCTTCCAATGTATCTTCCCATGGTTGAAGTGTCCCATGATTAGTGGTCCAGATCCATTCCTGCTAGCGAAAGAAGCTGCTCTCTCTATTATGTTAATGGTGGCCATGTTGTTTCTATCATATTCCTGTCTGGGTCTTCTGTCATTTGGTGGGGGGTTATATATGACTACAACTATAATTTTTTGTCCTCCAGTTGCTATGGTGCCTGATATGTAGTCACTGTAACCTTCACAGCCCTCAATAATCATCTCCTCAATACCGCAGCCTTTTCTTACCAGCAGAGCTACACCACCTCCTCCTCCTCTTCCTGCTCTCGCTTTCCCCAACAACACAGTAGTCCAGTGGGAACACTGCATTTGTTATGGTTTTCATTAGCTTTGTTTCTGTGAGTGCTCTTATTTCTGGGGTTTCTTTTAGTACCTATTCTCCAAGTTCATTTGCTTTATTCGTAATCCCATCTGTGTTAGTGTACATTGCCTTGAGGCTCACTTTCTTCTGTCTCTTCTCATATCCCCTTCTTGGTGAGCGTTCTTCTGATGGGGGAAGCTGTTCCATGGGTGTGAGGATTTTGTGAACTCACCTAGTTGTGCTTGCGGGGGTTGAGCCTTGTCTCTTTGATCCCACTTCTCAACCATCAATCAACTGGTGTACAGATTCCTGAGCCTACTGGGTTCTATCGTACCTATATTTGAAACTGTGTATGGAGTCAGTCTCCACCACATCACTTCCTAATACATTCCATTTGTTAACTACTCTGACACTGATAAAATTCTTTCTAACGTCTCTGTGGCTCATCTGGGTACTAAGTTTCCACCTGTGGTCCCCTTGTTCATGTTCCACCCGTGCTGAATATTTTGTCTTTGTCCACCCTGTCAATTGCCCTGAGAATTTTTTTGGTGGTTAAGGTAAAGGCTCCTTTAGCCTTTCCTCGTAGCTCATTCCTCTCAGTTCTGGGACGAGTCTGGTGGCATACGGCTGAATCTAATCTAATTTTGTCTTGTGTTTAACTAGGTATGGACTCCAAGCTGGAGCCGCATATTCCAGGATTGGTCTGACATAATTGGTATACAGGGTCCTGAACGATTCCTTACACAAGTATCTAAAGGCAGTTCTTATGTTCGCCAATCTAACATATGCCGCTGATGATATCCTTTTGATGTGGGCCTCTGGGGACAGGTTCGGTGTGATATCAACCCCTAGATCTTTCTCTATTTGACTCTTGCAGGATTTCACCTCCCAGATGGTACCTTGTGTTCAGCCTTCTGCTCCCTTCACCTAATTTCATTATTTTACACATTCCTGAGTTGAATTTTAGCAGCCATTTTCTAGACCATTCCTCCAGTTTGTCCAGTTCATCTTGTAGTCTCTATCTCCATCTGTCTTGATTCTTATATTTTTTGCATCATCAGCAAACATTGAGAGGAATGAGTCTATACCCTCTGGAAGATCGTTTACATATATTAGAAACAAGATGGGACCAAGTACTGAGCCCTGTGGGACTCCGCTGGTAACGTATCGCCACTCTGATGTCTCCCCTCTCACAGTTACTCGCTGTTTCCTGTTGCTTAGATACTCCCTTATCCACTGGAGCACCTTTCCTTTTACTCCTGCCTGTTGCTCCAACTTTTTTAACAGCCTTTTATGGAGTACTGTGTCAAAGGCTTTCTGGTAGTCCAAGAAAATGCAGTCTGCCCACCCTTCTCTTTCTTGCCTATTTTTTTTGCTTGGTGATAGAATTCTATTAAACCTGTGAGGCACGATTTACCATTCCTGAACCCATGTTGGTGGTGCGCTACAAAGCTAATTTCCCTCCAGATGCTCTACGAGCCTTTTCCTCACGATCTTCTCCATCACCTTGAATGGTATACAAGTTAGGGAAACTGGTCTGTAGTTCAGTGCCTCTTGTCTGTCACCCTTCTTGTATATTGGGAATACGTTAGCTGTCTTCCAACTTTCCGGTAGGTCTCCTGTTTCAAGTGACCTGTTATACACCATTGAGAGTGGCACACTTAGTGCTTCTGCACCTATTTTTAGTATCCACGGTGAGATTCTGTCAGGCCCAACAGCCTTTGTCACATTCAGCTCCAACAGATTCCTTTTGACCTCATCACTCGTGTGGTCAAATTCCTCCAAGGATGCTTGGTGTGTATGTGTGCGTGCGCGCGCGCGTGTGTGTGTGTGTGTGTGTGTGTGTGTGTGTGTGTGTGTGTGTGTGTGTGTGTGTGTGTGTGTGTGTGTGTGTGTGTGTGTGTACTCACCTAGTACTCACCTAGTTGTGTTTGCGGGGGTTGAGCTCTGGCTCTTTGGTCCCGCCTCTCAACTGTCAATCAACAGGTGTACAGGTTCCTGAGCCTATTGGGTTCTATCATATCTACACTTGAAACTGTGTATGGAGTCAGCCTCCACCACATCACTTCCTAATGCATTCCATTTGTCAACCACTCTGACACTAAAAAAGTTCTTTCTAATATCTCTGTGACTCATTTGGGCGCTCAGTTTCCATCTGTGTCCCCTTGTGCGTGTGCCCCTTGTGTTAAATAGCCTGTCTTTATCTACCCTATCAATTCCCTTGAGAATCTTGAATGTAGTGATCATGTCCCCCCTAACTCTTCTGTCTTCCAGCGAAGTGAGGTTCAATTTCCGCAGTCTCTCCTCGTAGCTCATACCTCTCAGCTCGGGTACTAGTCTGGTGGCAAATCTTTGAACCTTTTCCAGTTTAGTCTTATCCTTGACTAGATATGGACACCATGCTGGGGCTGCATACTCCAGAATTGGCCTAACATATGTGGTATACAAAGTTCTGAATGATTCTTTACACAAATTTCTGAATGCCGTTCGTATGTTGGCCAGCCTGGCATATGCCGCTGATGTTATCCTCTTGATATGTACTGCAGGAGACAGGTCTGGCGTGATATCAGCTCCCAAGTCTTTTTCTTTTTCTGACTCCTGAAGGATTTCCTCTCCCAGATGATACCTTGTATTTGGCCTCCTGCTCCCTACACCTATCTTCATTACATTACATTTGGTTGGGTTGAACTCTAACAACCACTTGTTCGACCATTCCTTCAGTTTGTCTAGGTCTTCTTGAAGCCTCAAACAGTCCTCTTCTGTCTTAATCCTTCTCATAATTTTGGCATCATCTGCAAACATTGAGAGAAATGAATCCATACCCTCCGGGAGATCATTTACATATATCAGAAACAAGATAGGACCGAGTACAGAGCCCTGTGGGACTCCACTGGTGACTTCACGCCAATCAGAGGTCTCACCCCTCACCGTAACTCTCTGCTTCCTATTGCTTAGGTACTCCCTTATCCACTGGAGCACCTTACCAGCTACACCTGCCTGTCTCTCCAGCTTATGTACCAGCCTCTTATGCGGTACTGTGTCAAAGGCTTTCCGACAATCCAAGAAAATGCAGTCCACCCAGCCCTCTCTTTCTTGCTTAATCTGTGTCACCTGGTCATAGAATTCTATTAAGCCTGTCAGGCAAGATTTACCCTCCCTGAACCCATGTTGTCGATTTGTCACGAAGTCCCTTCTCTCCAGATGTGCTACCAGGTTTTTTCTCACGATCTTCTCCATCACCTTGCATGGTATACAAGTCAAGGATACTGGCCTGTAGTTCAGTGCCTCTTGCCTGTCGCCCTTTTTGTATATTGGGACCACATTCGCCGTCTTCCATATTTCTGGTAGGTCTCCCGTCTCCAGTGACCTACTATATACTATGGAGAGTAGCTTGCAAAGTGCCTCTGCACACTCTTTCAGTACCCATGGCGAGATTCCGTCTGGACCAACAGCCTTTCTAACATCCAGATCCAGCAGGTGTCTCTTGACCTCCTCTCTCGTAATTTCAAACTCTTCCAAGGCCGCCTGGTTTACGTCACTTTCTCCTAGCACAGTGACCTCACCTTGTTCTGTTGTGAAGACCTCTTGGAACCTCTTGTTGAGTTCATCACACACCTCTTTGTCATTCTCTGTATACCTGTCCTCGCCTGTTCTAAGTTTCACTACCTGTTCTTTCACTGTTGTTTTCCTTCTGATGTGACTGTGGAGTAGCTTTGGTTCGGTATTGGCTTTGTTTGCTATATCATTTTCATAACTTTTCTCTGCTTCTCTTCTCACCCTGACGTACTCATTCCTGGTTCTCTGGTATCTCTCTCTGCTTTCTGGTGTTCTGTTATTCCGGAAGTTCCTCCACGCCCTTTTGTTCAGTTTCTTCGCTTCCATACATGCCCTATTATACCATGGATTCTTCTTTTGTTTCTCGGATTTTTTCTTTTGGGCCGGGATGTATCTGTTTACTGCCTCCTGACACTTTTGGGTGACATAGTCCATCATACCCTGTACAGACTTAGCTCTGAGGTCTGTGTCCCAAGGTATTTCCCTTAGGAAGCTTCTCATCTCCTCATAATTTCCCTTTCGGTATGCCAGCCTTTTGTTTCCTAGTCCTTTTTCGGGGGGGATAATTCCGAGCTCTACCAGGTACTCAAAGTTCAATACACTGTGATCACTCATTCCCAAGGGTGCTTCCATCTTGACTTCCCTTATATCACACTCATTTAGGGTAAATATCAGATCAAGCATTGCTGGTTCATCCTCTCCTCTCATTCTTGTTGGATCCCTGATGTGCTGGCTTAGAAAGTTTCTTGTTGCCACGTCCAGCAGCTTAGCTCTCCATGTTTCTGGTCCTCCATGCGGGTCTCTGTTCTCCCAATCTATCTTCCCATGGTTGAAGTCTCCCATGATTAGTAGTCCAGATCCATTCCTGCTAGCAACAGAAGCTGCTCTCTCTATTATGTTCATGGTGGCCATATTGTTTCTATCATATTCCTGTCTGGGTCTTCTGTCATTTGGTGGTGGATTATATATATGACTACGACTATAATTTTTTGCCCTCCAGTTTTTATTGTTCCTATTATGTAGTCACTGAAACCTTCATATCCCTGAACAGCCAACTCCTCAAAATCCCAGCCTTTTCTTACCAGCAGAGCTACACCACCACCACCTCTTCCTTCTCTCTCTTTCCTCATAACATAATAGTCCTGTGGGAACACTGCATTTGTTATTGTTTTCGTCAGCTTTGTTTCTGTGAGAGCTATTATGTCTGGGTTTTCCTCTAGTACCCATTCTCCAAGTTCATTTGCCTTATTTGTAATACCATCTATGTTAGTGTACATTGCCTTGAGGCTCACTTTCTTCTGTCCCTTCCCAAATCTCCTCCTTGGTGAATGTTCTGCTGGTAGAGGAAGCTGTGTCATGGGTGTGAGGATTTGTGAGGTGGATGCCAGGGTTGCAGAGGATACTGGGATGAGGGGTGGGGGTCAAGTGAAGGGGGAAGGACAGGAAGGGTATGGGGTGAACGGGGCAGGAGGACAGAAAGGAAAGGGGGGTTTTCTATGCAGAGGAGGGTGGTGGGGTTGCCCTCCCTGCTCGTGTTACTGGGTAGCTGGTTGTGGGTTCCCCCCTCGCCCCTAGGGGTGATGTGTTGGGAGCTGTGGTTTCCTGGTTTTCCCCTCTCACCCTGCGCTTCTTCCTTGCTTCTGCCGCCATGGCCCTCTCCTCCCTCGTCATGTCCCTCTGGAGGAACACTTTTTTGAATTCCCCCACTTGTTGCAGGTGGTTTTTCTTTGTTAGAATCGTGTCCTTTGTGTTCTCGTTTGAAAACACTATCTTTAACACACGGTCTCGGTTTTTTTTGTACCAACCTAACCTGAAACCCTTCTCAATGCTATGCTCAGCCCCTTCCATGTCTAGTGCCTTCAGTATTTCATTCACTGCCGATTTGTCCTTATCATTCCACTCTTTCCTATTAGAGCCTTCTGCTCTTTAATACCTACAGCTACCACTGCTCTTTTCCTTTCCAGCAGCTGGGTAGTGTAGCGTGCCGCTTCCTGTGAGGTGGCTGCTTTCATGGCTACCTCGATCACTGCAGACATTACTTCAGAGTTGTTGTTTTTTTAGCATTTCTGCAAATGTTGCTTTTAATGTGGCATTCTCTTCCAAAGTACTATTACCACCACCTCCCTGGGTGGTTATCTGAGTCTCAGCATCGATACTGTTCTCTTTGAGGGCTCTAATCTCCTCCTTTGCTGCTGTCAGCTCTCTTTTTAGGTTGCTTATTTCATTCTTCATTTCCTGCATCTCACTCTTGATGTCCTCCAGAAACTGGGTGAACATTTCCTTCATTTCGTCGCCTGAACTTTTCCCTGTTCCCCTGTTGCTTCTGGCTGTCATGCTTGACCCTGTTCCTAGTTGTGCCGTGATAGGATTCGTCAGACGGGCGTGTGTGTGTGTGTGTGTGTGTACACACCTAGTATCATGTCTCCCCTAACACTTCTGTCTTCCAATGTCGTGAGGTGCATTTCACGCAGCCTTTCCATACACTGTGTGTGTGTGATTGCGTGCGTGCGTGCGCAAAGACCTGATAGAAACAACTGTATGTATTGCGGACACGCTGCAACTCTCCTTGTTGCAAGAAGGGCAATTGCTGCAACATGGGCTCCGACTTCTTCCTGGGAGCTGCTGTAAGCTCTGCCCTACACACCGACTTCCCTTCGCTGCCAGTCCTCACCCTAAGGGTAGAAAATAATATTTTCCTCACACATGCTTTAGTGCGGCAAAGATGTTCCTAAAAAGTGTTTAATAAATTACATTATCACTAGGCTCATCGGTGTTGAAATGTTCCTGATAAATGTTTGCAGTAGTCTCCATAGTGTAAGTTTATCATCAGCGGTACAAAGAGTACTTCAAAATTACTGTTGCCAAACTTAAAGAGCAAAATATACTAGTACATTTTGCACAAAATGTGTTATGTAACTGTCTTCATTCCTTATTTATTAGTTTAAAACGTCTTTCAAAACGTGAAACAATGATTGGACCTTTTAAAATGGGCACGTGTGCTTACCTGGTGTTACTGACCTACACATGATACACATATAAGATACACATATCATGGGCGCTTCCTCCTGATAGTTCGCTTCCCTCCCCAGCGTTGCTCTAACCTTCTCTTCATAGAGCTCTCCTTCCTCCAGGAGCTGTGTGTTTATAGAGCTCTCCATCCTCCAGGAGCTGTGTTTATAGAGCTCTCCATCCTCCAGTAGCTGTGTGTTTATAGAGCTCTCCATCCTCCAGGAGCTGTGTGTTTATAGAGCTCTCCTTCCTCCAGGAGCTGTGTGTTTATAGAGCTCTCCTTCCTCCAGGAGCTGTGTGTTTATAGAGCTCTCCTTCAGGAGCTGTGTGTTTATAGAGCTCTCCATCCTCCAGGAGCTGTGTGCTTATAGAGCTCTCCATCAAGGAGCTGTGTGTTTATAGAGCTCTCCATCCTCCAGGAGCTGTGTGCTTATAGAGCTCTCCATCCAGGAGCTGTGTGTTTATAGAGCTCTCCTTCCTCCAGGAGCTGTGTGTTTATAGAGCTCTCCCTCCTTTAGGAGCTGTGTGTTTATAGAGCTCTCCATCCACCAGGAGCTGTGTGTTTATAGAGCTCTCCTTCCTCCAGGAGCTGTGTGTTTATAGAGCTCTCCTTCCTCCAGGAGCTGTGTGTTTATAGAGCTCTCCATCCTCCAGGAGCTGTGTGTTTATAGAGCTCCCCCTCCTCCAGGAGCTCTGTGTTATTGTTCACACTGACGGCTCTATAGCTGGTGATAGGCTAGAGTCCTGGCTACTTGTCCTTGTTATTGTTACTGTGGTACTCTGTCACAGTAACGGTGATTACTGTGGTACTGTGGTTAAGGTGGCGGTCGCGCCTAACCCCAGCCCTGAGAGCAGCGTGTAGTGGTGGACCCACTAACCCCAGCCCTGAGAGCAGCGTGTAGTGGTGGACCCACTAACCCCAGCCCTGAGAGCAGCGTGTAGTGGTGGACCCACTAACCACAGCCCTAAGAGCAGCGTGTAGTGGTGGACCCACTAACCCCAGCCCTGAGAGCAGCGTGTAGTGGTGGACCCACTAACCCCAGCCCTGAGAGCAGCGTGTAGTGGTGGACCCACTAACCACAGCCCTGAGAGCAGCGTGTAGTGGTGGACCCACTAACTACAGCCCTGAGAGCAGCGGGTAGTGGTGTACCCACTAACCTAAGCCCTGAGAGCAGCGTGTAGTGGTGGACCCACTAACCACAGCCCTGAGAGCAGCGAGTAGTGGTGGACCCACTAACCCCAGCCCTGAGAGCAGTGTGTAGTGGTGGACCCACTAACCACAGCCCTGAGAGCAGCGTGTAGTGGTGGACCCACCAACCACAGCCCTGAGAGCAGCGTGTAGTGGTGGACCCACTAACCCCAGCCCTGAGAGCAGTGTGTAGTGGTGGACCCACTAACCACAGCCCTGAGAGCAGCGTGTAGTGGTGGACCCACTAACCACAGCCCTGAGAGCAGCTGGTAGTGGTGTACCCACTAACCTTAGCCCTGAGAGCTGCGTGTAGTGGTGGACCCACTAACCCCAGCCCTGAGAGCAGCGTGTAGTGGTGGACCCACTAACCCCAGCCCTGAGAGCAGCGTGTAGTGGTGGACCCACTAACCACAGCCCTGAGAGCAGCGTGTAGTGGTGGACCCACTAACCCCAGCCCTGAGAGCAGTGTGTAGTGGTGGACCCACTAACCACACCCCTGAGAGCAGCGTGTAGTGGTGGACCCACTAACCACAGCCCTGAGAGCAGCGTGTAGTGGTGGACCCACTAACCCCAGCCCTGAGAGCAGTGTGTAGTGGTGGACCCACTAACCCCAGCCCTGAGAGCAGTGTGTAGTGGTGGACCCACTAACCACAGCCCTGAGAGCAGCGTGTAGTGGTGGACCCACTAACCCCAGCCCTGAGAGCAGTGTGTAGTGGTGGACCCACTAACCTCAGCCCTGAGAGCAGCGTGTAGTGGTGGACCCACTAACCCCAGCCCTGAGAGCAGTGTGTAGTGTTGGACCCACTAACCCCAGCCCTGAGAGCAGCGTGTAGTGGTGGACCCACTAACCTCAGCCCTGAGAGCAGCGTGTAGTGGTGGACCCACTAACCCCAGCCCTGAGAGCAGTGTGTAGTGGTGACCCACTAACCACAGCCCTGAGAGCAGCGTGTAGTGGTGGACCCACTAACCCCAGCCCTGAGAGCAGTGTGTAGTGGTGGACCCACTAACCTCAGCCCTGAGAGCAGCGTGTAGTGGTGGACCCACTAACCCCAGCCCTGAGAGCAGTGTGTAGTGTTGGGCCCACTAACCCCAGCCCTGAGAGCAGCGTGTAGTGGTGGACCCACTAACCTCAGCCCTGAGAGCAGCGTGTAGTGGTGGACCCACTAACCCCAGCCCTGAGAGCAGTGTGTAGTGGTGACCCACTAACCCCAGCCCTGAGAGCAGCGTGTAGTGGTGGACCCACTAACCACAGCTCTGAGAGCAGTGTGTAGTGGTGGACCCACTAACCCCAGCCCTGAGAGCAGCGTGTAGTGGTGGACCCACTAACCTCAGCCCTGAGAGCAGCGTGGCTACATGAACCAGCACCACATGAACCAGCGTAGCCACATGAACCAGCGTAGCCACATGAACCAGCGTGGCCACATGAACCAGCGTGGCCACATGAACTAGCGTGGCCACATGAACCAGCACCACATGAACCAGCGTGGCCACATGAACCAGCACCACATGAACCAGCGTGGCCACATGAACCAGCGTGGCCACATGAACCAGCACCACATGAACCCATGAACCAGCACCACATGAACCAGCACCACATGAACCAGCACCACATGAACCACTACCACATAAACCAGCACCACATGAACCAGCACCACATGAACCAGCGTGGCCACATGAACCAGCACCACATGAACCAGCGTGGCCACATGAACCAGCACCACATGAACCAGCACCACATGAACCAGCACCACATGAACCAGCACCACATGAACCACCACCACATGAACCAGCACCACATGAACCAGCACCACATGAACCAGCCCCACATGAACCAGCACCACATGAACCAGCGTGGCCACATGAACCAGCACCACATGAACCAGCCCCACATGAACCAGCACCACATGAACCAGCGTGGCCACATGAACCAGCACCACATGAACCAGCGAAGCCACATGAACCAGCGTGGCCACATGAACCAGCACCACATGAACCAGCACCACATGAACCAGCACCACATGAACCAGCGCCACATGAACCAGCGTGGCCACATGAACTAGCGCCACATGAACCAGCGTGGCCACATGAACCAGCACCACATGAACCAGCGTGGCCACATGAACCAGCACCACATGAACCAGCGTGGCCACATGAACCAGCACCACATGAACCAGCGTGGCCACATGAACCAGCACCACATGAACCAGCACCACATGAACCAGCACCACATGAACCAGCACCACATGAACCACCACCACATGAACCACCACCACCACATGAACCAGCACCACATGAACCAGCACCACATGAACCACCACCACATGAACCACCACCACATGAACCACCACCACATGAACCAGCACCACATGAACCACCACATGAACCACCACCACATGAACCAGCACCACATGAACCACCACCACATGAACCAGCACCACATGAACCAGCACCACTTGAACCAGCACCACATGAACCAGCACCACATGAACCAGCACCACATGAACCAGCGTGGCCACATGAACCAGCACCACATGAACCACCACCACATGAACCAGCACCACATGAACCACCACCACATGAACCAGCACATGAACCAGCACCACATGAACCAGTACCACATGAACCACCACCACATGAACCAGCACCACATGAACCAGCACATGAACCAGCACCACATGAACCACCACCACATGAACCAGCACCACATGAACCAGCACCACATGAACCAGCACCCCATGAACCAGCACCACATGAACCAGCACCACATGAACCAGCACCACATGAACCAGCACCACATGAACCAGCACCACATGAACCAGCACCCCATGAACCAGCACCACATGAACCAGCACCCCATGAACCAGCACCACATGAACCAGCACCCTATGAACCAGCACCACATGAACCAGCACCACATGAACCAGCACCACATGAACCAGCACCACATGAACCACCACCACATGAACCAGCACCACATGAACCAGCACCACATGAACCAGCACCACATGAACCACCACCACATGAACCAGCACCACATGAACCAGCACCACATGAACCAGCACCACATGAACCACCACCACATGAACCAGCACCACATGAACCACCACCACATGAACCAGCACCACATGAACCAGCACCACATGAACTACCACATGAACCACCACCACATGAATCACCACCACATGAACCAGCACCACATGAACCACCACCACATGAACCACCACCACATGAACCACCACCACAACAACAACAATAACATCACCGTCGACGCAGCAGGCAGCGGGACTCTCTAGTAACGTTCCGTGTAGAGGGAAGTGAAGCAAGTGGGAGGTCTGAGGTGCCGGTCACGCTTAATGTTAGTGGCTTGTGTATGGTGCAGGTTAGAGCCCCGGGCTCTATATGACCATTGGGGCTTGTGTATGGTGCAGGTTAGAGCCCCGGGCTCTATATGACCATTGTGGCTTGTGTATGGTGCAGGTTAGAGCCCCGGGCTCTATATGACCATTGTGGCTTGTGTATGGTACAGGTTAGAGCCCCCAACCCGGGCTCTATATGACCATTTTGCAACAAATGTTTAGACAATTGTCCTCACACACGACACTCTAATGTTGGTGCTGCAGTTCATCCAGTCATGCCTCGCTGCTGTCTTCATATTCTTCTCTTGGGGGTCACACCTTTGATGGAAAATTTAAGATGTATACAAAAAGTATCTTCCTTTCATCTGCTTCTAGAGTCCCAGTAATATAATTGTTCTGTCTGGGAAGGGGTCAGGAAAAGGATGTGGGATGGAACTGGGGGGAGGGGGGGGGAAGAATGGTGCCCAACCACTTTGACGGTCGGAGATTGAACGCCGACCTGCAAGAAGCGAGACCGTCGCTCTACCGTCCTGCCGAGCGGTAGAGTGACGGTGCAATAGAGAAGTATTGCAACCATACTTCCCCCGCCTCCGGGGGAAGTATGGTTGCAAAGCTAAAACTTAAAGGAATTGACGGAAGGGCACCACCAGGAGTGGAGCCTGCGGCTTAATTTGATTCAACTCATTTCTATGTTTGCCAAGAAAAGAAGTTTTGTCTAAAAGAAGTTCCTGTAAAACAGCCTAATAGGGGGGTACAGGTGTTGCTAATAGTTACACTATTAGACAGTTTTACAGAAACTTCTTTTCGACGGCTCATAAAACGGAGGAAAGGGTCCTGAAGATATTGTTAATAGGAACGTTATCCCCACAGACACAAATTCCGATTGCATAGATAAATTTAATTTTCATAGATTTCGATATTTTTTTATTTAATTATTTTGTGTGACATTGGATTGGAATTGAGCTGTGTTGTTTACCATACCATTCTTTTCGTAAGTATATGTATAGATGCCACACCTGTGACTGGTATAAACATTTTTTTTTTTGGAAAACAAGGCCATCTGTAGCACATAAGAGCAACACATGCTATACTAAATATGTTACTATTCATTTCAATGTTTCCGATTTCATTGATAAATTGAATTTTCATAGATTTCGATTTATTTTCATTTTGATTGAATTAATTTGTGTGACATTGCGTTGGAATTGAGCTGTGTTGTTTACCATATCGTTCATTTCATGAGTATAGTTTATTTTGATTATTTTTTTTCACTTTTTTTCATTTTTTTTAACTCCTCTTATTTTTCAGTGATGGGAACATCAGATCATTTGGGAATGCATCAGACAAGCGAGTGTGAAATGGTGGGGAGGACAGTAGTGGGGGATGGCGAGGAGGACAGGGGAAGGGGTAATGGTGGGGAGGACGAGGGGACAGGGAAGTGGTGGATGGTGGGGAGGGCGATGGGTCGAGGGTTGGAGGAAAAATGGTAAGGAGGACAAGGGGATAAGGGAGTGGGGAGTGATGGGGAGGACAAGGGGGATGGTGGAGTGGGAGATGGTGGTAAGGACAAGGGGATGGGTGAGAGGGGGAATGGTGGGGAGGACGAGGGGACGGGGTAGTGAGGAATGGTGGGGAGGACGAGGGGACGGGGGAGTGAGGAATGGTTAGGAGGACAAAGTAACGGGAGAGTGGTTGGGAGGACTAGGGGATGTGGAAGGGGGGAATGATGGGGAGGACTGGGAGACAGGGCAAGATGGCTGTGGCTCATCAACGCACATGCTCTGGTGAGCCACAGTAGCGCATGGCCGGGTACAGCTAGTGAATAAATAAACATAAATATGATTTAATAACTTCCTCCCTGGTAATGACTAAATCATTCAATTTTCCTTATTGGCTACTTCCATAGATTGGTTCAAGTGTTGGTAAAATACAAAGTTCTCCTGTATACACGGGCACAAAATACTTATTTAGAATACCACATATTTCTTTGTCATTATCAGTTCCCTGACCTAACGCATTTGTCTAAGGATCCGTCTTCTCCCGGGACTCTGTTTGGTTTTTCTGGATGGACACTTTGGGGTGTGTTGTGCCTGGCTGGCTCTACACACTTCATAATAGTGTTGTGGTTTTCTAATGTATTTTCTAACTGTTCTTGTGTAGTATAATGTCATAATGAGTTTTCTCTCTCTTCCTCTTTCTCAGAACATGAAATACTTACATACAATCAAAATTTGTTGTTCTTGTTCTTGTTTCTCTGATGCAAAGTAGTAGTTAGGTTGTAGCTGGATGAAGTTACGTTGTGTCAGAGGAATAACTTAAAAATTGGCTGTTAGCAGTCTATGGACAATCAAACCCCTATTTCAGATGATATAGCAGTCGTTGTCGCATTGTAAAGCGTGGCAAGGGTTCGACCTAGAACCCTTAATGACACTGGCCATCTTGAGGTGTGTCACAAGCGTCTTAACCTTCCTTTCTCGGACAGAGAAACAAACAAAAACAAAATGATATAGTCTTTTACAGATATAGATCGTGATTTATATCTCTATATCCCAGCCAGGGGCTGTCTGTGCTAGTCCCTGGGGGAGGGGGGGCTGTGACATCCCAGGGGCTGTCTGTGCTAGCTCCTGGGGGGGGCCTGTGACATCCCAGGGGCTGTCTGTGCTAGCCCCTGGGGGGGCTGTGACATCCCAGGGGCTGTCTGTGCGAGCCCCTGGGGGGGGGGAGCTGTGACATCCCAGGGGCTGTCTGTGCTAGCCCCTGGGGGGGGGAGCTGTGACATCCCGGGGCTGTCTGTACTAGCCCCTGGGGGAGGGGGGGAGCTGTGACATCCCAGGGGCTGTCTGTGCTAGCCCCTGGGGGGGAGCTGTGACATCCCAGGGGCTGTCTGTGCTAGCCCCTGGGGGAGGGGGGAGCTGGGACATCCCAGGGGCTGACGGTCAGAAAATATTCGTAACAAGCACGAAATATATTCTTCAAACATTAACATTTCCTCCACCCACCGTTCCTTCCCAGATCCTTATCTTGAGCCTTCCCAGTGCTATATTGTCGTAATGGCTGGGCGCTTTCCCCTGATAGTTCCTTTTTTCCTTGCATCTCGAGGATAAATATAACTATCAGAGTGTTCATGGCCATGATGAACACTTGTGAGAAGTGTTCATGGTCATAATGAACACTTGTGAGAAGTGTTCATGGCCATGATGAACACTTGTGAGAAGTGTTCATGGCCATGATGAACACTTGTGAGAAGTGTTCATGGCCATGATGAACACTTGTGAGACGTGTTCATGGCCATGATGAACACTTGTGAGAAGTATTCATGGTCATGATGAACACTTGTGAGAAGTGTTCATGGCCATGATGAACACTTGTGAGAAGTGTTCATGGCCATGATGAACACTTGTGAGAAGTGTTCATGGCCATGATGAACACTTGTGAGAAGTGTTCATGGCCATGATGAACACTTGTGAGACGTGTTCATGGCCATGATGAACACTTGTGAGAGGTGTTCATGGTCATGATGAACACTTGTGAGAAGTGTTCATGGCCATGATGAACACTTGTGAGACGTGTTCATGGCCATGATGAACACTTGTGAGAAGTGTTCTTGGCCATGATGAACACTTGTGAGAAGTGTTCATTGCCATGATGAACACTTGTGAGAAGTGTTCTTGGCCATGATGAACACTTGTGAGAAGTGTTCATGGCCATAATGAACACTTGTGAGAAGTGTTCTTGACCACAATGAACACTTGTGAGAAGTGTTCATGACCACAATGAACACTTGTGAGAAGTGTTCTTGGCCATAATGAACACTTGTGAGAAGTGTTCATGACCACAATGAACACTTGTGAGAAGTGTTCACGGCCATAATGAACACTTGTGAGAAGTGTTCATGGTCATAATGAACACTTGTGAGAAGTGTTCATGGCCATAATGAACACTTGTGAGAAGTGTTCACAATGAGACAATGAACATGTGAGACACAGGGGGGGGGGGGGGTAGAGGTAAGGCAATATAGTCTTTAACACCGTCCTTGCACTGAACAATGGACGCTCGGGGATGTATTCTCTCCTCGGCTTTTATGCCCGTAATTGTCCTGAATATTGTTGCAAGATCTTCCGTCGCCAGCAACACTCCCGGGTGTAGTGTTGCGTGAGGGTGTTGGTGTGTTTGTGTTGTAATGATCTAGTCTTTTTCACATTACAGTTCTTGTGCAAGACTGTCCTCCAGGAGTTGGTCGTATCTCAGTGCTTCATTATGTTTTACTTTCACTACCAGATCATTAACACCAAAATGATGATACTAATCTCAGCTTACCTTACCATATTAATTTCTTGCTCTCTAGCTTCTGATTTAGTTCATCTCTGATCCACTTGGGGGCCTGACGGCTGGGGGTCTGACAGCTGAGTGGACAGCGCTCAGGATTTGTAGTCTTAAGGTACCGGGTTCGATCCCTGGCGGAGGCGGAAACAAATGTGCAGAATTGCTTCACCCTCATACCAGTGTTCACCTAGCATAAAACAGATACCTATGAGTTAGACAGCTGCAACAGGCTGCTTCCTGGGAATAAGTAAGTAACTATCAAAAGAAGGCACCAAACCGGGAAGGCTATGAAGCACCATCAAATGTGCGGAATAATCAGAGGGCGCTAAATATCACCAAGGATGCCAATACGAGAACAGAAACGCATAAGGCGAACGATATCAAAAGTATCCGAGTCACCAAGAATTCTATTGAGGGACAGGCGACCACAAGGGGCAGTCGGAAAGCAAGACACACGCTCGTCCTGGAAGTCAGGACATTCAAGAAGGACATGCACGACCGTAAGAGGGACAATGCAACTAGGACAATAAGGAGCAGGGCGGCGCTCCATCAAGTGACCATGGGTTAAGCGAGTTTGGCCAATACGCAACCGCGCCAGAATTATTTCCCATCGCCGGTTATGGTGGTAGGAGGACGGCCACGAGGAAACACAACATTTAAGAGTACGTAGTTTGTTACCAGTAACAGACGACCAAGAAGCCTGCCAACGGGTAAGGATGGAGGAATGGATAACCGGGTAAAAGTCGGAATATGGAATACCTTTACGAAAGATGGGACAAGAGCGGACAGCTTCCTTGGCGGCAGCATCCGCACGCTCATTTAAAGACACACCAATATGGCTGGGAACCCAACAAAACTCAACCGACTTAAATTTACTGTGAACAAGAAACAGCGAATGCTGGATCTAGACAACTACTGGATGAACCGGATTAAAGGACCCGAGAGCCATGAGGGCACTACGAGAGTCAACAACAACTACAAAGGAAGACTGACAACGAGAAAGCAGGAGACGAAGAGCATAGAGAATAGCATAAAGTTCCGCTGTAAAGATGCTAGTCTCCGGAGGTAAGCGACACATATAAGTGCGATCAGGAAAAAAACAGAGAAGCCAAAACCGTCCACAGACTTAGACCCATCGGTGAAGACAGAAACGGAGCGGGAGTGAGAAGAAAAGTGTTCAAGGAAAAGGCATTTTAGAACCGTAGGAGGGGTAAAAACTTTAGTGATGCTGGTCAAGGATGTACAAAACTGCGGAAGGGGGACTCTCCACGGGGGGCAAAGAAGGAACAACACGAGAAGAAACATTAGAAACACGAACGAAAAGAGAATCCTGTAAACGAGATAACCGGACAGAAAGAGGGAGGTGGTGAAGAGGAACAGGAACTGCAGGAGGGGTAAAAGTTAAAGCACGACAGAGGCGAGAGGAAGGATGTTGTAAGGACCACGCAAGATAGCGAAGACAGTAGCGATCACGGCGGTCCTGAAGAGACAGGAAGCCAGTGTCAACATACAAGCTAAGGACGGAAGTCGAACGGAAGGCACCAGAACTGAGGCGCAACCCAGTATGGTGCAAAGCATCAAGATGGCGAAGAGTAGGAGAAGCAGACGAGTAAGCAGGGCACCCATAATCGAGGTTAGACAGGACGAGAGAGGAACGTAAAGCAAGGAGAGTGCGCCTATCCGGTCCCCAAGAAGTATGGGACAATACCCGAAGGAGGGTAAGGGTCTTAGAGCACTCAACACGGAGGTAAGAGATATGGGGAGACCAAGACAAACGAGTGTCAAGGAATAACTCCAAAAGCTTCGCGGAATCTTTGTACTCAAGGGGATGACCATAAAGTGACAAAGAGGGACGAAGAACGACCTGTTTCCGAGTAAAAGACATGGCACAAGTCTTAGAAGTAGAGAACTTGAAGACATGATTTGTGGCCCAAGACGACACGACATCAATTGCAAGTTGAAGCCGGCGCTGAAGGAGAGGCGAATCATCACCCTGACAGCAAAGGGTAAGATCATCGACATAGAGAACGGAGAAGACACCTGAAGGAAGAGAGGAAAGAAGACCATTGAGGGCAACCAGAAAAAGAATAGTGCTCAGAACACTACCCTGGGGCACACCTTCATATTGCTGAAAAGAGGCAGAGAGAGCGGTACCAAGGCGCACCCGAAAGGAACAACGAGAGAGGAAGCTGCGGAGAAAGAGAGGGAGATGACCACGAAGGCCAAAAGAATGAAGCTGGGATAGAATATGATATCGCCAAGTGGTGTCGTAAGCCTTTTCCAGGTCAAAAAGGACCGTAAGAACGGAGGTCCTCGCAGCAAAAGCAGTACGAATATAGACCTCCAAGTTCACCAGGACATGTCATGCTGCGGCACTTGCGGAAACCAAATTGAGAAGGGGATAGGAGGTGATGGTGTTCCAGGAACTACATCAGACGAACGTTAACCATACGTTCAAAGAGTTTGCAGACACAACTTGTGAGGGCAATAGGGCGAAAGTCCTTAGGGGAAGTTCCCAGAGACCCTGGTTTGCGAACAGGGAGGACAACAGCATCGAGCCAGTCCTCACGGACTGATGATGACTCCCAGATCCGATTATACAGACTCAGTAAATACTGAGACGTGCACGGAGGGAGATGTCGAAGCATCTCATAATGAATACCATCGGAGCCCGCCGCCGTAGAACTGCAGAGGGCCAGGGCAGAACGAAGTTCAGAGAGAGAAGGGATCGTTTTAGGAAAGTCGAAGACGAGTGCAGAAATCTAAAGGACGAGACTCAAGGACAGGTTTACGAAGAAGGAAAGATTGTGGAAGATGAAGACCAGAGCTAACAGAAGAAAAGTGGGAACCCAGTTCGGTAGCGACCTGCAACGGGTCCGCCACAAGAGTCCCATGGAGGTGAAGGACCGGTGAAACATCAGGAACGAACCTCCCTTCTATCTTGCGGATACGCTTCCAGATCTGTGGCAGGGGAGTTTCAGATGTAATTGTGGAGACATAAGATACCCAACATTCACGTTTAGCCATATGGATGGCTCTATGGGCCACCGCACTCGCTTTCCGAAGAAAAGAAAAGAATCGGCCGTCTGCCGACGGCGTTGCCTCTTCCAGGCTGCACGCTTACAGCGGACAGCCCGAGCACAGTCTGCATTCCACCAGGGAACGCACTTCCGCGGACCCCGAGAGGAAGAGCAAGGAATAGAGTGGAGGGCAGCGTCGAAGACAGCGTTATGAAAAAGGAGGAGAGCGCGAGGGAGAGGCAAAAGGGAGAGGTCAGAGAGAGCAGCACTGAGGGTAAATAGGTTCCAGTCCACTTTAGCAAACTGCCACCTAGGGAAGGAGAGGGAAGGACGAAAAGAGAAAAAGAAAACAAGGATGGGGAAATGGTCACTGCCATGGAGGTCATCAAGAACCTGCCACGTGAAATCTAAGTAAAGAGAAGAAGAGCAAAGAGAAAGATCAAGACAGAAAAGGGTGCGAGTCTGAGAGTCCAAATGAGTGGGATCACCAGAATTCAGAAGAGACAGGGAAGAAGAGAGGCTAAACGGCTCAAGAAGACGACCTTGGGTATTCGTCAGAACATCACCCCAAAGAGAATGACGACAATTGAAATCACCCAGCAGGAGCACAGGCTTCAGCAAGGAGTCCAGGAGGTGTTTCAGATCAGGAAGAGAAAGCGGGACACTCGGGGGGAGATAAATGGAACAAACATTTCCCCACAAAGATACAAGCAGCAGAACAATGGAGAGGCGAAGGAAAAAGTAAGGGGACAAAGGGAATATCGGAGCGAATCAAGAGAGCAGAAGAATTAGGAGCCCTAGCAACAGCTGGGGGGGAGAAGAGAAAGGAATAGCCACGAAAACGACCAGGACGAGCACTAAGTATCGGCTCCTGGAGACAGACACAAAGGGGCGAAAGCCGCGAAATCAGAAGTTGGAGTTCGAGGAAATTGGCGTAATAACCTCGAACGTTCCATTGAAGAATAGACATCGACGAGAAGAGAAAGGACAGCAACAGAGAACAAGGAAGAAACAAAGGCGAAAGAGCAACATAGCATGTTAAAGAATATTAGGGTTGGGATCAGGGTCAGCAAAGTCAGGGTTAGGGGGCATGGGTAAACTGAGTAAAGACAGAGGGAAGGAAGCGGGAGAACAGACCAGAGGTGGGCGGGCGGGGTCCGGGAGGAGGAGGAGGAAGAGGAGGAGACAATGGAGAGGAGCAGTCAAGGACAGCAGCAGGAAGAGGGGAAGTAGAAAGACGGGAGCGCACCTCAGCATGGGCAGCAACCGAGATGGAAGTGGGAGCCAAATAAACCTCCATAGCAGGAACAGGGGGCGCAACCACCGAAATGGGAGGGGTAAGAGCGATAGAGGAAGAAGTAGGGGCCGAGGAAGAAAGCAAAACCTTCTTACCCGCCGGGGAGGAGGAAGGAGAGGAGCCAGGCTTACACTTCTGACTTAAAGAGACCAGTGTCCCAGCAACTACGTACAGGGCAACGGATTCTAGGGTCTCAACAGGATAAGCTGAACGAGAGCACACACGACGTCCGTTTTTAGAGCGATGGACATCAGCCCGCACCGACAGGCGGCGGGGAGAGTCAAGAGATGGAGGGAGAAGGATGGGAAGGAGGAACGGAGAGAGACGAGGAAGAAGACACAGGAGACAAGACAGATCGGGTAGAAAGAAGGGGAACCCCAGACAGAGGACCAGGAGGTGGATCCTTTGGGACAGAACTCAAAGGAACAGAGGAGGGAGTCGGCGTATCAGGGTCCAAGGCCCGGAAATGGTTGAGTCTGAGGAAGGTGGGAAGGACGAGGAGAGGAAGAGCGCAACATGCGAGCATAAGAGATATTAGCATAAGGCGGGAGCCGGCGAACCTGGCGCCTCGCCTCAGGAAAAGATAAACGCTCCCGGTGCTTCAAGTTGAGGATGGCTGCCTCAAGCTTGTAATGGACACACGCACGGGAGAAGGTAGGATGGGCCTCACCGCAGTTGAGGCAGCGAGCTTGGGGAGAAGTGCACTCCGACTTTCACTCCCACACAAAGGACAGAGAGAGACAGTTCCAGAGCAGCGGAGGGCACCATGCCCAAACCTCCAGCACTTGTTGCAGAGCCGAGGAGAAGGAATGTACTCCTGGACAGAGCACCTGGCACCAGCAAGAATGACAGAGGGTGGAAGGGTCCGACCATCAAAGGTAATCTTCACAACCCAAAGGGGTTGACGGCGACGACCACGAGGGGGACGAGTAAACGTGTCCACCTGGAGAATAGAATGGCCCTGGGCATCAAGTATATGTCGAATATCGTCGTGGCAGTCTCGCAGATCATGAACACTGGTCGCAACATGGGGCGGGAGGAGAATAGTGCCAACACTGGCGTTCAACTGAGCGTTCTTTGAGACCCGAACAGGGGTCTTGCCAAGGCAGGATAAGGCAGCCAAGCGGGAAGCTGCATCCTGAGAAGGAGCAGCAATGACACGTGTACCGAGACGAGTGGGGTTGAAGGTAACAGAGGCATCCACGGAATCAACGAGATGTCGATGAAGGGAGAAATCGTTAGGAGGCGCAGAATCAAAAGGGAGATCAAAATATTTGGCCCACGAAGCGGGACCAAACAAGGCTTGATATGTATCAGAACGAGAAGGAATCGAGCGAGGGCCGCCGTGACGAGGACGGCGTTGAGAACCCCCAGAGAGAGAGTGGTTAAAAGGCGCAGTAGTTACAACTAGAGATGGAGCCGCGCCAGGGGACGAGGTAGTCACCACTAGGGGCTTGGGGCTCGACCCAACCACAGAGGAGGGAGGGGAGCCGAGGGGAGGAGTCAGAGAGGCCAAAGGAGGAGCAAGGTTGGGGCCCAATGCAGCGGAGGCTACAGAGCCCGGTGTACCAACACGGACCGACTCGGGGGCTTGGTCGCCCACCCCACGAGCCTGAGAAGGTAAAGGAGAAACAGTAGAATCAGTAAACATCATCGCTACGAAAAAAAAACATTCATTCACGAATGTGCCCTCACACACACCATGGAGCCACAATTAGAGGCAAGACACCCAACAAGAAGCTATCGCCGATCATGCCGGGGCCTCCTACGGGTGCGCCGTGAGTATACGCCCCACAAACTCCACCTTAAGAACCGACAGTCCGTCGAGATCGGGTTCAGTGACGAAAGGGGGATTGACAATAAAAGGTTCGCCTCGCTCTCGACGTTGGGTACTACAGTTCTACGGTTGCAAGAGAATGTCTCCTCAAGCACCTGGGCGTCAAAATAGAAGAAGTCCAAAGGAATAACCAAAACAAGCAGAAGGTCGGCAGGAAACGGCAAGCAGATAGGAGAAGAGGGGGGGGGAGAAAAACGAAACAGAAGGAAAAGGAAAAGTTGCTCAGCACAATTGGAGAGGACGGCAGCAGGAGTACAAGGCTACAAAAGGAGAGGACTGTCCCAAGGAGCATCACACTCCGGCAGCCGCCCACTATGCCCCCCTCACGGCATCAACGAGCTGAGCGGGGAGGGGGGTGCTTCCTGGGAATGTGTAACAAAAAGGAGGCCCTGGTCGAGGACCGGGCCATGGGGACGCTAATCCCCGAAATCATCTCAAGATAACCTCAAGAAGAGAAGATACTTTGGCCGCACATCTTCCAATCGCAACAGTTGATGGTCGGGTTGTTAAGAGGCAGCTTGGTGAACAATGGTTTATGGTGTACTTGACAGTATGAACTTAAAACATATATAATGAACGACATATTTCTGTACAACTCAAGAGGAAGAGAGAGAGACACACAAGACTCTCGTCCCAGCCTCATCTCGGTCGTCTTACATTCAAGACTTGAAAATAGTTTGAAAATTACATTATTCCTTGGTAAAAAAATGTAAAAAAATGTTTGGCAGGAAAAGTGGAGTAATGAGTGACTTACTACTACTGGTTGTCAGTCTAGTGGGCCACAAACTACTACTAGTTGTCAGTCTAGTGGGCCACAAACTACTACTGGTTGTCAGTCTAGTGAGCCACAAACTACTACTAGTTGTCAGTCTAGTGAGCCACAAACTACTACTAGTTGTCAGTCTAGTGAGCCACAAACTACTACTGGTTGTCAGTTTAGTGAGCCACAAACTACTACTAGTTGTCAGTCTAGTGAGCCACAAACTACTACTGGTTGTCAGTCTAGTGAGCCACAAACTACTACTGGTTGTCAGTTTAGTGAGCCACAAACTACTACTAGTTGTCAGTCTAGTGGGCCACAAACTACTACTAGTTGTCAGTCTAGTGGGCCACAAACTACTACTAGTTGTCAGTCTAGTGGGCCACAAACTACTACTAGTTGTCAGTCTAGTGAGCCACAAACTACTACTAGTTGTCAGTCTAGTGGGCCACAAACTACTACTAGTTGTCAGTGGGCCACAAACTACTACTAGTTGTCAGTCTTGTGGGACACAAACTACTACTAGTTGTCAGTCTAGTGGGACACAAACTACTACTAGTTGTCAGTCTAGTGGGCCACAAACTACTACTAGTTGTCAGTCTAGTGGGCCACAAACTACTACTAGTTGTCAGTCTAGTGAGCCACAAACTACTACTGGTTGTCAGTCTAGCGGGCCATAAACTACTAGTTGTCAGTCTAGTGGGACACAAACTACTACTGGTTGTCAGTCTAGTGGGCCACAAACTACTACTAGTTGTCAGTCTAGTGAGCCATAAACTACTACTAGTTGTCAGTCTAGTGGGCCATAAACTACTACTGGTTGTCAGTCTAGTGGGCCATAAACTACTACTAGTTGTCAGTCTAGTGGGCCACAAACTACTACTGGTTGTCAGTCTAGTGAGCCACAAACTACTACTAGTTGTCAGTCTAGTGGGCCACAAACTACTACTAGTTGTCAGTCTAGTGGGCCACAAACTACTACTAGTTGTCAGTCTAGTGGGCCACAAACTACTACTAGTTGTCAGTCTAGTGAGCCACAAACTACTACTAGTTGTCAGTCTAGTGGGCCACAAACTACTACTAGTTGTCAGTGGGCCACAAACTACTACTAGTTGTCAGTCTTGTGGGACACAAACTACTACTAGTTGTCAGTCTAGTGGGACACAAACTACTACTAGTTGTCAGTCTAGTGGGACACAAACTACTACTGGTTGTCAGTCTAGTGGACACAAACTACTACTGGTTGTCAGTCTAGTGGACACAAACTACTACTGGTTGTCAGTCTAGTGGACACAAACTACTACTAGTTGTCAGTCTAGTGGGACACAAACTACTACTAGTTGTCAGTCTATTAGGACACAAACTACTACTAGTTGTCAGTCTAGTGGGACACAAACTACTACTAGTTGTCAGTCTATTAGGACACAAACTACTACTAGTTGTCAGTCTAGTGGGACACAAACTACTACTGGTTGTCAGTCTATTAGG